>NC_091987.1:198512393-198735908 GCF_044704955.1 Pristiophorus japonicus | reverse complement strand
CTCCTTCCCTCCCTCCCCTCCCCTCTCCTTCCCCCCTCCCCTCTCCTTCCCTCCCCTCCCCTCCCCTCTCCTTTCCTCACCCTCCCCTCTCCTTTCCTCCCTCCCCTCCCTTCTCCTTCCCCCCCTTCCCTCTCCTTCCCTCTCCTCTCCTTCCCTCCCCTCTCCTTCCCTCCCTCTCCTTCCCTCTACTTCCCTCCCTCCCCTCTCCTTCCCTCTCCCCCTCCACTCTCCTTTCCTCCCCTCTCCTTTCCTCCCCTCTCCTTTCCTCCCCTCTCCTTCCTCCCTCCTCTCTCCTTTCCTCTTCTCCTCCCCCCCTTCTCCCCCCGCCCCTTTCTCCACCCCCTCTCCTCCTTCTTCTCCTCCCCCTCTCCTCCTTCTCCTCCTCCTCCCCCACCCCCCTCTACCTCCCTCCTCCCTCTCTCCTCCCGCTGTCAGAAACACAGACACAGACAGACAGAGAGATAGAGACACTGACAGAGACACACTGGGGGGGCCGTCCCAGCATGCTGTTGGAGGACTCCCGGTGCTGCAGTCGGTAAGTAGAAAATGTTTTATTTATTGATTTTTTTTTTTATTTTTTATTATTTTTTTTGATTGATTTATTGGTTGATTTATTGATGTATTTATCATTTATTATTGATGATGGCTCTTTATTTGTAAAACTGAAGTGTTTAATGTTTGTAAACTTCCCTTTAAACTCCGCCCCCCCCCCCATTCCCTACGCCTAATTTGTAACCTATGCCTGATTTTCTAAGTGTAGACAAGGTTTTTCTGAGCGTACAAAAATCTACACCTACTCCATTCTAAGTTAGTTTGGAGTATGTTTTCACTGCCTAAACTTTCAAAACTGACGTAAGTGGCCAGACACACCCCCTTTTGAAAAAAAAATCTGTTCCAAACTGAAACTGTTCTAACTGACTAGAACTGGAGCAAACTAAATGCCAAGAATTGCAATTTCTAAGAAATTCCATTCTAAACCAGTTGCTCCAAAAAAACAGGAACAACTCAGGCCGAAACTTGGCCCCAATATATCTGCTCTGCCATAGTTCATAGTTTGTCAGAGGATATGATAGGATGTAAAGATAGGAACATTATACTGAATATGTTGTAATATAATAGAAGTTGCATATACAAAGTAATGGAACTGGAAGAGGGTAAAAATGGGGCAGACCTCAAAAAACATTGGGGAAGTTTAACATTTGGACGTGCTGGGAGTGTGGGGTGGTGGGGGCAAGGGGAGTGGATGGTGAGGTAGTCGCGTGCGGCAACCCAGAAATCTGCGTTTTCCCATAAGCTGTGAAGATTTAACGCCACAGCATGAGTCTTATATCGTTGACAGATTTCCCAGCTGGAAATCAGCCTGATTGACAGGATTGGTTACCAGTCAGGTGGGGAACGTTGGAGAGGAGGCCTCATGTCATGTATGTACTTTTGGGATCACTAGCCACTAGATGGCGTCACTGTTGGAGGCCATTAGGCTGCATGCACAGGCCTTAATAAAGCAGAGCCAAGGTCATACCTCTTGGAGTTAAAATATTAATTTCTGACAGTTTGATCTGTTCCATGGTGTTTATTCAGTCAAACAGTTATTGCACACACAACATTTGGCGCGAAGCAACAAGAACCTCTGCATGCAAAAATGAACAAAATTGGATTGTTGAAGCAATTCATGGAAGGAGAAGATTGGGCAGACTTTGTGAGCCATTTGAGCCGGTTCTTCATGGCCAACAGAATGGAGGAGGTCGGCGAGGTAGATCGGCGCCGGGCAGTGTTCCTCACAGTTTGCGGTCCAAAAATGTATAGTTGATAAAGAATCTACTCCTGCTTGTGAGTCCAACAGAGAAGAAGTTTGAAGAATTGTGTACACTGGTACAGGACCACCTTAAGCCAGATGAAGGCATCATCATCTCAAGATACAGATTTTACACCCACATTCGCTCAGAGGGCCAGAATGCGGCAGAATTCATTGCTGACCTGAGACGTCTAGCGGGACCGTGAAAGTTCGGGGCTGTGTTGGCAGACATGCTGCGGGACTTCTTTACAATCGGCATAAACTACTGATCCTGCGTAAACTACTGGTGGTGGAGACGTTGGACTTGAACAGGGCCCTCACGATCACTCAGTCATGTACGACGACGGATGGAAGTCTAAAGCAGATGTTAGTGATAAATCGAAACTCGGCAAGTACTGTAAATATGATTGATTCGGCGTTCGGCAGAGTGGCACATGGCAGGTGCTACCCGATGGCGTACGCAAAACCTGTGGCCGCCCAAAGTCCGCCAGTGGAAATGCATCCAATTTCTCAGTGTTGGCGTTGTGGGGGAAATCACCGGCACCAGCAGCACTGATTTAAGAAATATAGTTGCAAAGGCTGTCTGAGAGTGGGGCATCTCCAGCGCAAGTGTCTGCAGATGAGCAAGCATGCTGCAACGATGGAGGATGATGGTCAGACAAGCATGCAATCCGAGATACCAGAGAAGGAAGCGTATGGACTGTACTCCTAAGAGCAAACCGATAATGTTCAACGTGAAATTTAATGGGGTGCTGGTATCGATGGAACTAGAAACAGGGGCGAGTCAATCGATAATGAGAGCATTGGACAAGCGATGTGATACTAAGGCTATGAGGCCCAGGCTGAGTCCAGTCAATGCCAAGTTGCGCATGTACACCAAAGAACTCATAATGGTGATTGGCAGTGCTACAATTAAAGTGTCGTATGAAGGTGCAGTTCACGAGTTACCACTATGGATCGTCCCAGGCAATGGCTCAATGCTGTTCGGCAGGAACTGGCTTGAAAAAATCAGATGTGCTTGGAACGACATCAAGGCATTGTCGGTTGCAGAAAAATACATGTGCCCAAATGCTGAGCAAGTTCCCCTCGCTGTTCGAACCAGGCGTCGGCAACTTCACGGGAGCCAAGGTGCAAATCCACGTGAACTCGGATACAAGACCCGTCCATTCTAAAGCTCTGACAGTTCCGTATATGATGAGGGAGAAGGTCAAAATCGAACCGGACAGGCTCCAGCGTGAAGGGATCATATCACCAGTTGAATTTAATGAATGGGCCAGCCCCATTGTTCCTGTGCTGAAAAGTGATGGTACAGTAAGAATCTGTGGAGACTACAAGACTACGATCAACAGGGTTTCGAAACAGGATCAGTACCTGTTGTGTTCCCAACACAGATAAGACTGCACACAGGGAGGTTAAAGTAGTAGTGACCTCAGTCTTTATTAAGACACTCCAGAGTGATTAACAGGCCTTAGGGGCCGGCTTATATACAGTGCTCCCAAGGGATGCTGGGATCCCTTGGCACTTCAGGGGATGCGCTCCCTGGTGGCGGAACATGGGAGTGCATGCTTTACAGATACACAACATCACTCCCCCCCCCCCCCCCCCACCCCCCCCAAAGTCAAAGTGAAAACTATTTACAAAGTGAGGCAGTCGGGAGCCTTTCTTTCCCTGGTGGACCGCCTCGGTATAATTGTCAGTTCTGCTGTGTTGGCTGTGCCCTCGCTGGGCTGGCTTGTTGTTGGCCCTGCAGGGCTGCTGGGTGAGCCTGGCCTTGCTGAGCTGTTGGGTGTGATGGGTTCGATTTCCTGGTCCGGCTTGGTGTCGTTGATCCTTTGGGTGTGTGTTGTGGGCTCGAAAAAGGTGGTGTCTGCTGTCGGTTGTTCAGGGCAGTCTGTGAACCGCAGCCTCGTTTGATCCAGGTGCTTTCTGCAAATTTGTCCATTGTCTAGTTTGACGACAAACATCCTACTCCCTTCTTTAGCTATCACCGTGCCCGCGATCCACTTGGGACCATTTCCATTGTTTAGCACATACACAGGGTCATTCAGATAAATTTCCCGTGACACAGTGGTGCGACCATTGTTTACATTTTGTTGCTGCCGCCTGCTCTCTGTCTGATCATGCAGGTTGGGGTGAACCAGCGAGAGTTTGGTTTTAAGTGCCCTTTTCATGAGTAGCTCAGCCAGGGGCACACGTTAGCGAGTGGGGTCTCGTGCGGTCGCTGAGCAGTACTCAGGACAGGAGGGTTTGGAGTGAGCCTTCTGTGACTCATTTCAGACTCTGTTTGATTGTTTGTACTGCCCGCTCTGACTGCCCATTGGAGGCTGGTTTAAACGGGGCCGAGGTGACATGTTTGATCCCATTGCAGGTCATGAATTTTTTTAATTCGGCATTGGTGAAACATGGTCCGTTGTCACTGACCAGTATGTCAGGCAGGCCGTGGATGGCAAACATGGCCCTCAGGCTTTCAATGGTGGTGGTGGCGGTGCTTCCCAACATTATTTCACATTCAATCCATTTTGAAAAAGCATCTAACACCACCAGGAACATTTTACCGAGAAACGGGCCCGCATCGTCGACATGGATCCTTGACGATGTTCTGGAGGGCCAGGACCACAAACTTAGTGGTGCCTCTCTGGGCACGTTGCTCAACTGAGCACACGCTGCATTGCCGTACACAGGTCAGAGTCAATACTGGGCCACCACACGTGGGATCTGGCTATCGCTTTCATCATTACTGTACCTGGGTGTGTGCTGTGAAGATCCGAGATGAACGTCTCCCTGCCCTTTTTGGGTAGCACTACGTGGTTACCCCACAACAGGCAGTCTGCCTGAATGGACAGCTCATCCTTTCACCGCTGGAACGGCTTGATTAGCTCTTGCATTTCAACGGGGATGCTGGCCCAGCTGCCATGCAGTACACAGTTTTTTACTAGGGACAGCAGAGGATCTTGGCTGGTCCAAGTCCTAATCTGGCGAGCCATGACAGGTGATTTATCATTTTCAAACGCTTCCATGACCATCAACAAGTCTGCGGGCTGCGCCACCATCAACAAGTTTGCAGGCTGTGTCATTTCTACCCCCATGGTGGGCAATGGTAGCCGACTGAGAGCATCCGCACAGTTTGCGGTGCCTGGCCTGTGGCGGATGGTATAGTTATACGCTGAGGCCTCATCGACATATGATAATGCTCGGATGTCATCCCAGTTCCAGCAGATTTTGCCCAGCCAGCTCCTTCCAAGCAGTGTGGGGCCATCGCCCGGGACAATCCAGAGTGGCAGTTCGTGCACCGTGCCCTCGTAGGTGACCTTGACCATTGTGCTGCCCAGGACAGTGATAAGCTCTTTGGTGTACATTCTCAGTTTCATGTGGTTGGGGCTCAGGGCTGGTCTGAGTATTGTTGCAACACAGTCTCTCAAACATCTTTTTACTCATGATGGATTGGCTGGCGCCAGTGTCCAGTTCCATGGCTACGGGTAAGCTATTCAATTTTACGTTTAGCATTATAGGTGGACATTTCATTGAAAATGTGTGCACCCAGTATACTTCAGCATCTGCCTCCTCTCTCTGAGGCTCGGAATTGCTTTGGTCCACCATGGAACGATCTTCCTCTGCCACGTGGTGGTTAGCCGGTTTTGCAGAGCTTGCAGCTCGTTGGAGGTGCCCCATTGTTCCACAGCTCTTGCAAACATACCCATTGAAGCGGCATGAATAGGCTGAATGGAAGCTTTCACGATGCCAACAAGGTGTGAATTACCTTGCATTCATCCTTTGTTAGGGACTCTGTGTCATCTGGGTCACCTAAGGCCTGCTGGCAGTTGCAGACTCGTGGTTTCTGCCCCGTAAATTTCGGCTCGCAAACACAGTTCCAGTTAATTTATGAACATTGCTAGCACTTGTGTGCTGAGAGATTTGTTTGGTGTTATCATTGGTGGACATAAATGCCTGTGCTATCGCAATGGCTTTACTAAGGGTCGATGTCTCTACAGTCAAAAGTTTTCATAGGATGGTCTCGTGGCCAATGCCCAGTACAAAAAAGTCTCTGAGCATTTGCTCCAGGTAGCCATTGTCCTTCAAGTCGCCTTAGCTCGGTGACATAGCTCGTCACTTCCTGACCTTCAGATCGCTGGTACGTATAGAACCGATACCTCGTCACCAGCACGCTCTCCCTCGGGTTAAGATGCTCCCGAACCAGTGTACACAGCTCCTCATACGACTTATCTGTGGGTTTCACCGAAGCCAGAAGATTCTTCATGAGGCTGTAGGTCGGTGCCCTGCAGACTGTGAGGAGGACTGCTCTCCTTTTTGCAGCGCTTCCTTCTCCGTCCAGCTCGTTGGCTACAAAGTACTGATCTAATCGTTCAACATAGGCTTCCCAGTCTTCACCCTCCGAGAACTTCTCCAGGATGCCCACAGTTTGCTGCATCTTTGCATTGGATTCGTGTACTTATCGCCAGTTGTTGTGTTCCTAACACAGATGAGACTGCACACAGGGAGGTTAAAGTCGCAATGATCTCAGTCTTTATTAAGACACTCCAGAGTGAGGAACAGGCCTTAGGGGCCGGCTTATATATAGTGCTCCCAAGGGATGCTGGTGGCAGAACATGAGAGTGCATGCTTTACAGATACACAACAGTACCCATTACCGAAGGCTGATGACATGTTTGTAATGCTAGCTGGGGTGAAGTCGTTCACCAAACTGGACTTGACGTCTGCCTAAATGACACAGGAGCTGGTCAAGATGTCGAAGAGACTTACGTGCATTAACACGCATAAAGGACTGTTTATTTATCATAGGTGCCCTTTTGGAATTCGCTCGGCTGCAGCAATATTTCAGAGGAACATGGAGTGTCTACTGAAGTCCATTCCCAGAACCGTCGTGTTCCAAGATGACATCCTGATCACAGGTCGTGACGCAGAGGAACATCTGAACAACCTGGAAGAGGTTCCTCTGAAAAGTGGGACTCAGGCTGAAATGCTCAAAGTGCGTCTTCATGGCACCAGAGGTCGAATTCCTGGGGAGGAAAATTGCTGCTGACGGCATCAGGCCCATGGACGCGAAAACCAAGGCCATCAAGAATGCACCCAAGCCGTAGAATGTGGTGGAGTTGCGTTCGTTCCTGGGTCTACTCAACTACTTTGGAAACTTCCTACCTAAATTGAGCACCTTATTAGTGCACATGCTGCTAAGAAAAGGCAAGAACTGGGTGTGGGGTGTATCTCAAGACAGAGCTTTTGAGAAAGCCACTAATCTGCTTTGCTCTAACAAGCTGCTGGTACATTATGACCCATGTAAACATTTAGTATTGGCCTGTGATGTTTCATCATATGGAATTGGTTGCGTACTCGAATAAGCTAATGTGTCGGGTAAACTTCAACCAGTCGCGCATGCTTCAAAAAGTTTGTCTAAAGTGGAAAGAGCTGACAGCATGGTAGAGAAAGAAGCACTAGCCTGTGTGTATGGGGTTAAAAAGATGCATCAGTACCTGTTTGATCTTCGGTTTGAACTGGAGACAGATCACAAGCCGCTCATTTCACTGTTCTCTGAAAACAAAGGTATCAATACCAATGCTTCATCCCGCATCCAGAGGTGGGCGCTGACATTATCCGCTTATGATTATGTCATTCGTCATAGACCTGGCACCAAGAATTGTGCCAAAGCTGTTATATATGTGGACATGTATTTACTCTGTACAGCCACCACAGGGCTCATTCCCCGGAGTCCCAAGGGATCCCAGGTATTTAAGAAGGCTTCACAGGTTGGAGAGGCACTTTGGAGACCTGCAATAAAAGACTAAGGTCACACTTTACTTTGAGCTCACAGTGTTCCATCGGAATCTTTCTCCATGCACTACAATTAGCGACGAGATACAGATAAGCGAACCCAAAGATGCAGAGAACAGTGGGCATTCTGGAGAAATTTTCGGCGGGAGATGATTGGGAAACTTTGGTGGAGCGACTCGACCAATACTTCGTGGCCAACGAGCTTGATGGGGAAGAGAGTGCTGCCAAACGATGGCCGATCCTCCTCACCGTCTATGGGGCACCAACGTATGGCCTCATGAAGAATCTGCTCACTGCAGTGAAATCCACGGAGAAATCGTATGACAATTTGTGCACACTGGTCCGAGAGCATTTGAACCCGAAGGAAAGCGTTCTGATGGCGAGGTACCGGTTCTACACCTACAAAAGGTCTGAAGGCCAGGAAGTGGCGAGTTATGTCGCTGAGCTAAGATGCCTTGCAGGACATTGCGATTTTGAAGGACATTTGGAGCATATGTTCAGAGACTTTTTCATACTTGGCACTGGCCACTAAACCATACTTCGCAAACTGTTGACTGTAGAGACCCCAATCTTGAGTAAGGCCATAGCGATCGTCCAGGCATTCATTGCCACCAGTGACAATACTAAGCAAATCTCTCAGCACACAAGTACTGTGAACAAGTGATGTTGTTTTCGAATCGTAACTTACAGGGCAGGTCACACATACCTGCAGTTACACGTCCGCAGATATCTGAGAGTCCACCATCAAGGGTGATGAATGCAAGGCCATTAACACCTTGTTGGTGCTGCGGGGATGGTCATCGTTTCTATTCATGCCCATTCAAAGAATATGTTTGCAAGGGCTGTGGAACAATGGGACACCTCAGGCGAGCTGCGAAGCCTGTTAAACCTGCAAACCACCAGGTTGCAGAGGAGGATCATGACGAAACAGAGCCTCAGACAGAGGAGGCAGAGGTACATGGGGTACACACATTCACCACGAATTGTCCCCCTATAATGCTGAATGTTGAACTAAATGGAATCCCGGTGTCAATGGAGCTGGACATGGATGCAAGCCAGTGCATCATGGGCAAAAAGACTTTCGAAAGGTTGTGGTGCAAGAAGGCCTCAAGGCCAGTCTTAACTCCAATTCGCATGAAACTAAGAACTTACACAAAAGAACTGATTCCTGTAGTCGGCAGTGCTACTGTAAAGGTCTCCTACGATGGAGCGGTGCACAAGCTACCACTCTGGGTGGTACCGGGCGCTGGTCCCACGCTGCTCGGCAGGAGCTGGCTGGGAAAGATACGCTGGAACTAGGACGACATCCGAGCGCTATCGCCCGCTGACAACACTTCATGTGCCCAGGCTTGAAACAAATTTCCTTCGCTGTCCGAAGCAGGCATCGGGAAATTCCAAGGAGCAAAAGTGCAGATTCACCTAATTCCGGGAGCGCGACCCATCCATCACAAGACGAGAGCAGTACCGTACATGATGAGAGAAAGAGTAGAGATTGAGCTAGACTGGCTACAAAGAGAGGGCAGCATCTTACCGATCGAGTTCAGCGAGTGGGCCAGTCCTATTCTCCCAGTCCTCAAGGGAGAAGGCACCGTCAGAATCTGTGGCGATTACAACGTAACTATCAATCGTTTCTCCCTGCAGGACCAATACTCACTACCAAAAGCCGACAACCTCTTTGCAAAGCTGGTGGGAGGAAAGATGTTCACGAAGCTGGATCTGACTTCAGCTTACATGATGCAAGGACTGGAGGAATCATCGAAGGCCCTCACCTGCATCAATACGCACAAAGGTCTTTTTGTTTATAACAGATGTCCGTTTGGAATCCGATCAGCAGCGGTGATATTCCAGAGAAACATGGTCTTCCAGGACGACATCTTGGTCACAGGTCGGAACACAGTCGAGAATCTGCAGAACCTGGAGGAGGTTCTTAATCGACTCAACCGCGTGGGGCTCAGGTTAAAATGCTCGAAGTGTGTTTTCCTGGTGCCTGAAGTGGAGTTCCTGGGAAGGAGGATTACGGCGGATGGCATCAGGCCACCAACGCGAAGACGGAGGCAATCGAGAACTCACCGAGGCCACAGAACGTGACGGAGCTGCGATCGTTTCTGGGACTCTTGAACTACTTTGGTAACTTCTTACTGGTCTCAGCACACTGTTAGAACCACTACATGTCTTATTACGAAAAGGGGGCAAATGGGTTTGGGGCAAAAGACAAGAAAATGCCTTTGTAAAAGCGAGAAAATTGTTATGCTCAAACAAATTGCTTTTGTTGTATGATCCTTGTAAGCATTTGGTACTAGCATGTGCTGCGTCGTCATATGGCGTCGTATGTGTATTGTAACAAGCTAATGATTTCGGGAAACTGCAACCGGTTGCTTATGCATCCAGGAGTCTGTCTAAGGCCGAGAGAGCCTACAGCATGATTGAAAAAGAAACATTAGCGTGTGTCTATGGGGTAAAGAAAATGCATCAATACCTGGTTGGGCTAAAATTCAAATTGGAAACTGACCATAAGCCACTTCATCCCTGCTTTCCGAGAGCAAAGGGATAAATACCAATGCATCGGCCCGCATCCAGAGATGGGCGCTCATGTTGTCCGCATACAACTACGCCATCCGTCACAGGCTAGGCATAGAAAACTGCGCCGATGCTCTCAGTAGGCTACCATTGCCCACCACAGGGGTGGAAATGGTGCAGCCCGCAGATCTAGCCATGGTTATGGAAGCATTTGAGAGTGAGCAATCACCCATCACTGCTCGGCAGATCAAAACCTGGACAAGCCAGGACCCCTTATTATCTCTAGTCAAAAGCTGTGTGCCTCACGGGAGCCGGTCCAGTGTCCCAGTGGAAATGCAGGAAGAGATAGCCGTTCCAGCGGTGCAAAGATGAAATGTCTATACAAGCAGACTGCCTTCTGTGGGGCAATCAAGTAGTGGTCCCCAAGAAGGGTAGAGACACCTTCATCAATGACCTCCACAGTACCCACCCAGGCATCGTAATGATGAAAGCGATAGCCAGATCCCACGTGTGGTGGCCCGGTATCGATGCGGACTTCACAGATGTAATACATGCTCGCAGTTAAGCAATGTACCCAGGGAGGCGCCGCTAAGTTTATGGTCTTGGCTCTCCAAACCGTGGTCTCGTGTAGACGTCGATTATGAAGGCCTGTTCTTAGGTAAAATGTTTCTTGTGGTTGTAGAAGCGTACTCCAAGTGGATTGAATGTGAGATAATGTCGGCTAGCATGTCCGCTGCCACCACTGAAAGCCTGCGTGCCATATTTGCCACTCACGGCTTACCCGATGTTCTGGTGAGCGACAACGGGCCATGTTTTACCAGTGTTGAGTTCATGACCCGTAACGGGATCAAACATGTCACATCTGCCCCGTTTAAACCAGCGTCCAATGGTCAGGCAGAGAGAGCAGTGCAAACCATCAAGCAAGGCTTGAAGAGGGTAACTGAAGGCTCACTGCAGACTCGCCTATCCCGAGTCCTGCTTAGCTACCGCACGAGACCCCACTCACTGGGATCCCACCTGCCGAACTGCTCATGAAAAGAGCACTTAAGACAAGGCTCTCGTTAGTTCACCCTGATCTACATGAACAGGTAGAGAGCAGGCAACTTCAACAAAGTGCATATCATGATAGCGCAAATATGTCACGCGAGATTTGAAGTCAATGATCCTGTATTTGTATTAAATTATGGACAAGGTCCCAAGTGGCTTCCTGGCACTGTCATGGCCAAAGAGGGGAGCAGGGTGTTTCGGGTCAAACTTTCAAATGGACTCATTCACCGGAAACACTTGGACCAAATCAAACTCAGATTCATGGACTACCCTGAGCAACCCACCTTGGACCCTACCTTTTTTGATCCCCCAGCACACACACCAGTAGCAACCAGCACCATGGTTGACCACGAAGCAGAACCCATCATCTACAGCAGGGCCCAACACACCAGGCAGCCCAGCAAGGCCAACTGCACAGCAGCCCAGCGAGGGCCCAACAAATGATTCAACAACACCAGTTTTCACACCGAGACGATTAACCAGGGCAAGAAGGACTCCAGATCGACTCACATTGTAAATAGTTACCCTATTGACTTTGGGGGGGAAATGTTGTTATATATGTGGACTTATATTTGCTCTATACTGCCACCAGAGAGCTCATTCCCTGGAGACCCAAGGGATCCCATAATCCCTTGGGAGCACAGGTATTTAAGAAGGCTTCACAGGTTGGAGAGGCACTCTGGAGACCTGCAATAAAAGACTAAGGTCACACTTTACTTTGAGTTCACAGTGTTCAGTCTGACTCTTTCTCCATACACGACAGAAGCTTTGCAGGAGGTGGAAACGCCAAAACCGGCGGACCTATTGTTAGTTATGAATACTTTTGCGAGTGAAGGAACCCCTGTCACGGCTCAACAAGTTAAGACCTGGACCAGCCAGGACCCGATTTTATCAGTGGTGAAGAGTTGCATCCTCAAAGGTGATTGGTCTGCCATACCCAAGCAAATGTGCGAGGAGACCAAACCTTACATTCGTCGCAAAGATGAACTGTCTATTCAGTCGGATTGTATATTGTGGGGCAATCGTATTGTTATGCCCAAGAAAGGGAGAGAGAAATTTGTACATGAGTTACATAGCACACATCCCGGCATTGCCAGGTCTCATGTATGGTGGCCGGGAATTGATTCTGAGCTGGAATCATGTGTGCATCACTGCAACACTTGCATGCAGCTCAGCAAAGTGCCGCTGAGTCTGTGGTTATGTCAGTCCAAACCATGATCCAGGATCCACATAGACTTTGCACGCCCCTTCCTGGGGAAGATGTTTTTAATTGTGGTGGATGCATATTCGAAGTGGATGGAGTGTATAATCATGTCATCCAGCACATCCACAGCTACCATTGAGAATCTCAGTGTCATGTTCGCCACACATGGTCTGCCTGACATCGTTGTTAGCGACAACGGATTGTGCTTCACCAGTCAGGAGTTTCAAGAGTTCCTGAAACTCAATGGTATCAAACACATAAGGTCAGCACCGTTCAAACCTGCATCCAATGGGCAAGCAGAACGTGCTGTCCAAATCATAAAGCAGAGTATGAAGTGAGTAACCCAAGGGTCACTGCAGACCCGCCTGTCATGCGTACTACTTAGTTATAGGACAAGATCACCCACGTTTACCGGGCTCTTGCCTGCTGAACTAATGTTGAAGAGCGGTCTTAAGACCAAGCTATCTCTTGTACACCCTGACTTGAATAATCATGTTGAATATAGAAGACAAAGTTAGCAAGGGTATCACGATCGCGCAGCTGTGTCACGCGATATTTCTGTAAATGATCCTGTATATGTTTTGAATTATGGTCAGGGTCCTAAGTGGATCGCTGGTACTATCATGACAAAGGAGGGCACAGAGTTTTTATTGTCAAGCTCAAAAATGGGCAAACATGCAGGAAACATATGGATCAGTCAAAGCTGCGACACACAGATGAACCGGAACAGTCGGAGGAAGAGACAATCAATGACCAACCAACCTACCTCCAATCATCAGAGGACTCAGTGATCATCAGTGAATCGGGACTTTCAATCACTGACATGTTCAATGAAAATGGACTTTCAATCCCTGACCTGGCCATTGCCACTCCCACCAGGTCAGCCACCCAGCCACCAGTCACACCAGACTCTGAACACTCACCAAAGGTTGGAGTTGAACTGAGATGGTCAACCTGGACCATCTCAATTTGTAAAAGATGGTGTTAATATCTCAGAGGTGGGGTATTGTCATGTATGTACTTTTGGGATCACTAGCCGCTAGATGGTGTCACTGTTGGAGGCCATTAAAGGCCAGCCATTGTATATATTAGAAATGTTGGGCCTCAATAAAGCAGAGCCAAGGTTATACCTCTTGGAGTTAAACAGTACTCAGTCTAACAGTTATTGCATACACAACACCTCAGAACTGGGTAGGTACGATCCCTGATCCTTTAGGGGTTGAGGGAGTCTGATCCCAAGGGGGGTCTGATTTAGGGGGAGGGGCGGGGAGGTCTTTTCCACGGTCCCAAGGGGATTCTGATCACTGACTGTGGGGGCATCTGATCTCGGGGGAGGGGTGGGGGTTCTAAATCCCGATCCCGGAGGGAGGGGGTTTGATCCCTGACCCCAAGAGTGCTCCGATCACGGTTTGTATGGGGGGAGGGGGGGGGAGTGGGAGAGAGGAAGCACTTCTCCTCCACCCGACCCACAAGGGGTGCTCCCCAAGGCTGTCCTCGCCTCACTGCAGCTGCCAGGATTTCCAAGGCCCACAGAACCCGACCGGCCAATATTAAACCTGCAAAGCAGCTTAAATCCATGGCATCCAGTTTCATTGACGTATTTAAAATACCGTCCCGTCTCCTGGGAGCGTGTTGGCTGCTACCCCCTTGTCCCACCTGAGTAAAAGCCAGAAGTTAGTGGGTTGGAGCCAGCTTCCTGACACGCTTCCATTTTTTGTCCATTTAACCCCCCACCCGCACCCCATCCCCTATCAGTATAAAGGCATTGGGAATGAGGGGGTGTACGCAAAATCGATTGGAAGGATTCCCTATGAATAGGGAACAGTACACAGCTCTATGTAAAGAAAGACAGACTATACAAGCAAAAAAAGCCAAATATATAAGAATTCAAAAACAATTAATATTGTTTTAACCATTGAAATATAAATCTGGCTTCTATGTGATTCTAAATATGGTTTACTGAGTTTAAAAAAATACAAAAGAACAAAAGATGAATAGAAAATTGTAGGAACAAAATGTTCTTTTGAAACCTGACCTTTACATTGATGCAATTTATTTCTAAGATGAGCGTGGGCTACAGAGCAATTAACAGCAGTAATGGCCAAGAATGGGCGGCAGATTAACTGGCAGTGGTAGAGAGCAGTGATAGCCAAGAATGGGCAATAGACTGACTGGCAGTGGGAAGGGAACAGTGATGGCCAAGAATGGGCAGTAGACTGACTGGCAGTGGTAAAGGAGTTGTGATCGCCAAGAGTAGGCAGTAGACTGACTGGCAGTGGTAGGGAGCAGTGATGGCCAAGAATGGACAGTAGAAGGAAAAGAGGGTAAGCCAGGAGGCTGGTCGGTGACAGAAAGGAAACAAAAACTAGCAAGAGCAGACGTCAGTCCATTGCCCATTCTTGGCCATCACTGTTCCCTACCACTGCCAGTCAGTCTACCGCCCATTCTTGGCCATTACTGCTCTGTAACCCACGCTCATCTTAGAAATAAATAACATGAAAGTAGATTTTTTGGGGGGGAGGGGATGTTGCAGGTTATAGTTATTTTCACATTCTCCCCTCTGCCTTTATAAGAAAAGCAAGATGGAGGTGGAACTGGGAGAAACAGTTGATCCACGGAACTGCCCAGTGGCCACTGTGTGCAATTACAATCATTACAGTTGTCAGAGCAAAATTTAATGGGAAGATTTTAATTTCTATTGGGAAAAGTTGACACAAATTGTGCTCAAAACCATGGTAAGATTTGTAAACAAGTAATACATGCCGAACTAAGTTTTTTAACAAGAAATAGGGATGTATAGGAGGGGCTTGTCCTTCAGTGGGCAGATGGGTTGCACATACATTATACATGTTAATGCATATACTACCCCGAGAGCATGGATATTTGCTTCAAATGGATATAGTCCAATTTGACAGAGTTGGTTGAATGGAAAGGTTGGATGAAGGCTAACTCCTGGAATATGTGCTGACCCATGTCTGCTGAAATCCTGAGAAGTACTCAGGGTCTCTTTACACTGCTATGTAGCATTTTGGATTACTTTGTTATATAAAAGAAAGAAAGGAAAGGAAGAAAGACTTGCATTTACATAGTGCCTTTCACGACCTCAGGACATCCCAAAGCGCTTTACAGTCAATGAAGTGCAGTCACTGTTGTAATGTTGTTAACCAAAGGTATTAAGGGATATGGGCCAAAAGCGGGTGAATAGAGTTAGGTCGCAGATCAGACATGATATCATTGAGTGGCTCATCAGGCTCGAGGCCTACTCATGCTCCTATGTAGGAAACGCAGCAGCCAATTTGTGCACAGCAAGTTTCCACAAACAGCAATGTGATAATAACCAGATATTCTGTTTTAATAATGTTGATTGAGGGGAAAAAATTGGCCAGGTCACCGAGGATAACCCCCCTGCTCTTTTTCGAAATAGTGACATGAGATCTTTCACGTCCACCTAAGAGGGCAGACGGGGCCCCGGTTTAACGTCTCATCTGAAAGTCGGTGCTTCGGACAGTGCAGCACTCCCTCGCTAAAGGGGCTATACAAATGAAAATTTGTGTATTTAACTGAAGCACAGATGCAGGTGGAAGACGCCCTCCTGATTTCAGCTGCAGCAAATTGATAAAGAACAGGTTTACAATTTCACGACACCAAGCACACAGAAGAAATCAAATGCCAAGGTGCTTAGCAAACATACAGTGGCACTTCCAATTCTTGGATCACAAATAGTCACCAACAGAGGCCTGACATTGGCACATCATAAGGAGTAGTGAGCAGAGGAGGAGCATGTAGAAGAGGATGATGGTGAAGAACTAGAGCAAAAGGATAGGCAGTTGAATGTTGGCAGCGAGGTGCATGAGGGTGTCGTAATTGCATTTCCTTTCAAGGACCTTTCAAATGTTTGAAAGGATTTTTTTTATTTGCATCTTAAGAAAAATGTTTTTTTTCTTGTTTCTTAACAACAACATGCATTTATATAGTGCCTTTAACATAGTCTTCTTCTTCTTTCCTATGGTAGTAGCAAAGCAAATCAAACGTCAATATCTAAGTTGGATATCCAGGCCAAAGCTTCCGGTGTAACAGCATGGATATCTTGCAGGCTGCCTGTGAATTTTCTCTGAGGGCAGTGCTGAATGATGTGCTCCAGGGTCTGATTAGGAGCTCCACAGTCGCATGATGGGGATGCTTTAATCTTCCATCTATGGAGAAGGTGGCAGCATCGACCATGACCAGTTCTGAGGCAGTTGATGGGTGTCCACTGTTTGCGGGGAAGGCTTGATTCTTCAGGATCCGACAACCAACTGCTTTTGGAGGCACCCCCAGAAGGCATTTGTTCAGGACCTGTTGTAGGCATTCAGCTTCCACTGACCTATCTGCCACTCGACTTTAAAAAAAGATATAGAATTACATAGAATATAGAGCACAGAAACAGATTCGACCCAACTAGTCTGTGCTGGGGTTTATATGCCAAATGGGATTCCTCATATTCTATCTACCTCATCTCTGCCTTTCAGCAAGGAGGCCACTGTGATGGAACAGCTGCTCTTAGACCCACTCAGCTGCTGGAAGACTGAAGACTGCAATCGCTATGGTTGCTAAATTCCCCCGGAAGGAAGCCTGTAGCCTGTAACTCTTGTTGGATAAGAGTCCACTCTGTGACTACTGCAGTTCCACACGGTCTTAGTTCCTCAGCAACAGAAGACAGGTAACAGTGCTGAACATTACTTTTGCTATGTGAGTGAAACGTCTTCACACTGTTCGTTTGTTCAACCTGCCTCTTCAGAAAGTTTATGTGCTCCAGTTTGAGAACCGCGAACAGATGACTTCAAGTCCCAAACCTGCTGGTCTCTAATTAATGCCCATCTCTTTTGCCTCTTCTACACGACTGTGCTGCACAATATCTTGTCCTTTCTTACGTGTTTTACTGTCAATGAATTCTGAAAAGCTAATGTCTAAATAGCTGCTTAGTGATGCTGAAAGCTTTTGTATACTGTACACTTGCTAATTATCTATGTTTCGCATGGATAGTCAGCAGCAATAAACTGCAAGGGGTTCAGGATAATGCCAGTGTGATCTGAGGGACGTAAGGGAAGAAAGCTATTAGCATGGACTATGGGCAAGAGAGAGAATACTGAGGGATGAGGGGAGAGATGAGTGCCTCCATGACATTGAGAGGAGAGTACTATGCCTCTATGTCATTGTGGCACTATATAAACAATTTTTAAAATGTTTTAATAATCTGATTTATCCACAGAGCACATATATATATATATATATATATATATATATATGTGCACAACAGCCTAAAATTTCTATGCAAGAACCCTGCACTTTTTATCATAATCTTCTGCTATACAAGTGATGAAATGTTGAGTACCTGCAACTTAAGACATGTCGAAAGCATGCTCCACAACATTTTCCATGCTACAGGCCTTATATTCAGGCTATTCTTGTAGCACTCTTGCTTCTGAGTCAGAAGGTTGTGGGTTCAAGTCCCACTTTGGGACTTGAGCACATAGTCTAAGCTGGCACTTCAGTCCAGTACTGAGGGACTGCTGTACTGGTTGAGGTACCATCTTTCGGCTGAGGCGTTAAACTAAGGCCCTATCTGCCATCTCAGATGGACACTAAAGACCCTATAATGCTCTTTGAAGATGAGCAGGGGGGTTCTACTGATGTCCTGCCCAATATTTATCCCTTAACCAACACCTAAAAATCCCCCAGATGATCTGGTCATTTACTCAGTGCTGTTTGTGGGGCCTTGCTGTGTGCAAATTGGCTGCTGCATCTCCCTACAATACAACAGTGACTACATTTCGAAAGTTCTTAATTTGTAAACCGCTTTGGGAGGTCCTGCAGTTATGAAAGGTGCTGTGTAAATTCAAGTCTCTCTTTCTTTCCTTATTAGTTAGCTTTCACTGGATTTCTAATCCATAGAGCAGACGGTACATTTATGAGTACATTAACACCCTTCTCCAATTCATTATTTGTCTTTGAATGCGATGATTTGCAACACATATCTTCTCAGTGTGAAAGTATAGACCAGCAGTAGACCCAGCCACCGAGATGGCAGGAATAAGGCGGTACATCATTCCCAAACATTTTCAGGCACTACCGTCCATTTCTGCCGGGAAGCTTCAAAATCTACCTCAGTGCTCAGAGGACACATCATTTTATAATTTACAAAGACGTATTTGCACCTTGTAGGTGATAACATTAGGACCACTGACTGAATACGTCAAAATTCCATTTTTAGTAAATGATATTCAGGGATTTTTACTGGTGCTTTGGGGTTGAACTGGTAGCCCAAGCTAAACTGTGTGCTTGCATCTCACATTGCAGGAGTGAAGGATAACCCTCACGGTCAGCTCATTTAAATACTTACTCTGTGTTCCCAGTGAAGAATGGTTCACGCATCAAGAACGCGCTGGCTCCTCAGTAACAGTGGAAGCCTGAAACGTTAGAAACAAATTCAGTTGCAGCAGGACCAGATCTGAGCAGATTTCACAGGACTCGTTACTGCCATGGTGCACCAAACAAGCTCTTAATGTAACTTCTCTGAAATGGTTCGTGTTGCTCAAAGTAATTTGCCCTTTAGAACCAACAGGCTCATTTGTTTTTATCTTCACCACAGCAAGCACAATCAGAGTGTAACTGCATTAGGGTTGTTTTCACACTAGTGCAAATGTCAGTTAAACATTGAAAGGAAATCTGCTTTATATCACCTCGACAAAAAGAAGCAGCCCTTCTAATGCAGCCTTACATTCCTCTGTCATGCATAATGGCAGAAAACAACCTTTCAAGTATTCCAGAATGTTTAGGCACAAATTAGTTGTTTGTGATGGTAAAGTTCTGGTGTCATAATTGGACGCTACACAGCCATTGATCATACCCTGCAGTGGCATAAGCTGAATGAAGTAGGATGGAAGGAGGCTCGTGTGGAGCATAAACACAGGCATAGGCCAGTTGGGCCGAATGGCCTGTTTCTATGCTGTAAATTCTACGTAAAACTGATTGGGACCTGAACAAGGACTTTTGCCCAACAGCTTCAAAAAAGTTGACATAGCCCTCAAAAAGCTGACGAACTGAAGAACAGCCCTGATTATAAGCCCACGGCCTGTGAATACAAGATGCTGGGGATGTTTGCCTGAGCGAGAACACTGATGTTGATGCACCTATCCTGCCAATGGATTTGCAGGATCCTGCGGAGGCAGCATTGTTGGTGCTTTGAGGTGCATGCTGTACATAGTCCATATCTCTGAAGCATATAGGATGGGTATCACGACTGCTCTGTAGACTATGAGCTTGTTGCTGGGTTTGAGGTCCTGGTCTTCAAACATTCTCTTCTTCAGGTAACTGAAGGCTGCACTTGCACACTGAATGCAGTGTTAGACTTCGTCATCGACATCTGCCCTTGTTGACAATAGGCTCCCGAGGTATGGAAAATGGTCCACGTTGTCCAAGGCCTTGTCATGGATTTTGATAATTGGGGGGCAGTACGGTATTGAACCTTTGTCTCAAGGATGTTTAGATTAAAGCCCATTCTCTCGTACGCTACAGTGAAGGTGTTGACGATGGTTTGGAGTTTGACCTCCGAGTGTGCGCAAACACAAGCATCGTCTGCATACTGTAAGTCAATGTCAGAGGATGGGATAACCTTGGATCTGGACCGGAGGTGACAGAGGTTGAAAAATGTCCTGTTTTTTCTGTAGATTAGCTCCACTCCAGCGGGGAGCTTATTGAGGGTGAGATGGAGCATTGCAACAAGGAAGATCGAGAAGAGCCCCGCCTGAACCATTCCTTGGCGACTGGGCCCCGCCCGATGACCTCATCAATGGGGCCGGTGGCTCGAACAGCTCCTCGGTGAACACCCCTCCCCCCGTCCCCTTTCTGACGTTCCGAAATCTGGAAATACCTGAACCTGGGCTTGGGTGTTTCCGGATTTGTGATGTCAGAAAGATGTTCCAAAGTCCGGAAAATCGAGGAATCCGGAACGGCCTCAGTCCCGAGGGTTCAGGATTCGGGACACTGCATCTGTAGTTGGAAGAAAATTTCCTCAAGTTCCATCACTATCCTCATTCCCATTCAAAGGAAAGCTCCGTTAATGACAATTTATGTTTCGACAAAGAGATCAGCATTTAGATTGTTGGCAGCATGAATGCAGTTGATAATGCTACCCGAGTCGTATGTGTCATGGAAAAGAGGTTTCTATCATTCTGACTGGGTATTGAGGTAAATTTGCTGATGTTTTTCATTCACTTTACAAGATATCAATCAAGTATTAATATTTCTGTCAGCAGTGACATTTTTTAAATGACACAATCATGTTTGAAGAAAGGATTTCCCAAACATTTTTATCAGGCTGACAGTGAAATAATTTAACATCACTTTACTAGTTCTGTTGCACCATAGCTCAACTACATTAGCAAAATGAGAACTGCGATGTCTGCATCGGGTTTATCCCATTTCCTTTAGATAATGTAAGATAAAGTGCTGAAACACTGGATTCTTGCAATAACTTTCTGGTTCCTTTTGTAGAGATGGTCTCTTTTTAATAAGAACATAAGAAATTGGAGCAGGAGTAGGCCATCGAGCCTGCTCCGCCATTCAATAAGATCATGGCTGATCTTCTACCTCAACTCCACTTTCCTGCACTATCCCCACATCCCTTGATTCCCCTAATATTCAAAAATCTATCGATCTCTGTCTTGAATGTACTCAACGACTGAGCCTCCACAATCCTCTGGGCTAGAGAATTCCAAAGATTCACAACCCTCTGAGTGAAGAAATTTCTCCTCATCTCAGTCCTAAATGGCCGACTCCTTTATTCTGAGGCTGTGTCCTCTGGTTCTGAACTCCTCAGCCAGAGGAAACATCCTCCCTGCATCTATCCTGTCACGCCCTGTAAGAATTTTGTATGTTTTTTGAACAATTACTGTTACTCTGTAGGGCTTTGGTTCTGTTATGTGTAGTTATGTGGTTGTTTCTGTTTTATGACATGAATCATTTCTGTAAGTCTGGTATTTAGAAGAGTGCTTTGACAATGAACTCACGAAAAATTAGTATCTAACATCAGTCAGTCCCAGTGTTGACTGGATCAGGGTAAACAGAAAAAAACTACAAATGCTGAAAATCTGAACAAAAAAGTTTTACTATTTAGCACTTCTGGGACAATGTTTCGTGTAAGTAAGTATCAGGGATTCAGACCCAGAGGTCATTCTGTTATTAACGGACAGAAGCTCATGTGGGCCATGAAATGAGCTCTGCACCCAAATTTCCAGTATGTACGCCTGCCATGTGAAGCTCTGCGTCAGGAATACTAAATATATTTTACCCCATTCTGGCTGATCGTGTCTCTCAAGAACATCCCAAAATGCGTCATAGTGAATAACGTTGAAGTGCAGTGACTGTTGTTCATGTTTCAGGTCTGCCATTTTAGCAGAACTGAGCAGCATTTGCTCACCAAAGTGAAGTATCTCAGTTACTTAATTAGTTAAGTACTGTCCAAGGATATTCAAAAGGGAGTTAGATGGAGTTAGATGAAGTCCTTACTACTAGGGGGGGTCAAGGGGTATGGCGAGAAAGCAGGAAGGGGGTACTGAAGTTGCATGTTCAGCCATGAACTCATTGAATGGCAGCGCAGGCTAGAAGGGCCGAATGGCCTACTCCTGCACCTATTTTCTATGTTTCTATTAGCCAGGCTCTGAAGATCAGGTAACTGCATGAACGCTAGTGCAACAGTGAATCCATACACAAAAGCAAAATACTGCGGATGCTGGAAATCTGAAATAAAAACAGAAAAGGCTGGAAATACTCAGCGGGTCAGGCAGCATCTGTGGAGAGAGAAACAGAGTTAACGTTTCAGGTCGCTGACCCTTCGTCAGAACTGGAAAAGTTAGTGATGTAATAGATTTTTAAGCAAGTGTGGAGGCAGGGAAAGGGGGAGGGGAGGAAAAAACAAAAGGGAAGGTCTGTGATAGGATGGAAGGCAACAGAGATTAAGAGATAAAAGGATGATGGTGTGAGACAAAAGGAAATGGTAATGGGGCAAGTTAAGAAACAAAAACCGGCTAGCTGAGGTGGAAATGGAAATGGCAGAATCATTAATAGTTGCCATGGGGAAAAAAATAATATGGGCAGAGGTTGTGGTCTGAAATTGTTGAACTCAATGTTGAGTCCAGGAGGCTTTAAAGTGCCTAAACGAAAGATGAGGTGCTGTTCCTTGAGCTAACGTTGAGTTTCGTTGAAACAACAACAACTTGTATTTATACAGCGCCTTTAAAGTAGTGAAATGTCCCAAGGCGCTTTACAGGAGTATTACGAGATTTAAAAATTTGACACCGAGCCGCATAAGGAGAAATTAGGGCAGGTGACAAAAAGCTTGGTCAAAGAGGTAGGTTTTAAGGAGCGTCTTGAAGGAGGAGAGAGAGGTAGAGAGGCTGAGAGGTTTAGGGAGGGAATTCCAGAGCTTAGGGCCTAGGCAACAGAAGACATGGCCACCAATGGTTGAGCGATTATAATCAGGGATGCTCAAGAGGGCAGAATTAGAGGAGCACAGACATTGCGGGGGATTATGGGGCTGGAGGAGATTACAGAGATAGGGAGGGGCAAGGCCATGGAGGGATTTTTAAAGTAAAGATGAGAATTTTGAAATCGAGGTGTTGCTTAACCGGGAGCCAATGTAGGTCAGCGAGCACAGGGGTGATGGGTGTACGGGACTTGGTGCGAATTAGGATACGGGCATACGAGTTTTGGATCATTTCTAGTTTAAATAGGGTAGAATGCGGGAGACCAGCCAGGAGTGTGTTGGAATAATCAAGTCTAGAGGTAGCGATGGAATGGATGAGGGCTTCAGCAGCAGATGAGCTGAGGCAAGGGCAGAGACGGACAATGTTACGGAGGTGGAAATAGGTGGTCTTAGTTATGCTGCGATATGTGTTCGAAAGCTCATTTCGGGGTCAAATATGACACCAAGGTTGTGAACAGTCTGGTTCAGCCTCAGACAGAAGTTGGGGAGTGGGATGGAGTCACTGGTTAGGGAACAGGGCTTGTGGTGGGGACCGAAAACAATGGCTTCGGTCTTCCCAATATTCAACTGGAGAAAATCTCTGCTCATCCAGAACTGGATGTCGGACAAGCAGTCTGACAATTTAGAGACCGTGGAGGAGTCGAGAGAAGTGGTAGTGAGGTAGAGTTGGGTGTCATCAGTGTACATGTGGAAACTGACACCCTGTTTTGGATGATGTCCAAGGGGTAGATGAGAAAGAGGAGGGAGCCGAGGACAGATCGTTGGGGGACACCAGAGGTGGTGATGCGGGGGTGGGAAGAAAACTGTTGCAGATGATTCTCTGGCTACGATTCAATAGATAAGAATGGAACCAGGCGAGTGCAGTCCCACCCAGCTGGACGACGGTGGAGAGGCGGGTTAGAGAAGGATAGAATGGTCAACCGTGTTAAAGGCTACAGACAAATCAAGAAGGATGAGAAGGATAATTTTCGTTTGTCACAGTCAAAAAGGATTTCCCTTGTGAATTTGATGAGATCCATTTTGGTGCCATGGCAGGGGCGGAAACCAGATGTGAGCTATTCAAACATGGAATTGCTGGAAAGATGCGCACAGATTTGCAAGGCTACAACACGTTAAAGGACGTTGGAGAGGATAGGGAGGTTGGAGATGGGACATAGTTTACAAGGACGGAGGGGTCGAGGGTTGTTTTTTTGAGGAGAGGAGTAATGACGGCAGATTTGAGGGAGGGGGGCGGGGTTAGGGGGGGGGGGGGAAATCAGTACCTGAGGAGAGAGAACCGTTAACAATGTCAGCTAACATGGGAGCCAGAAAAGGAAGTTGTGTGCTAAGCAGTTTCGTGGGAATAGGATCAAGGGTGCAGGAAGTGTGTCTCAAGAACATAATGACCTCGGCAAGGTCACGAGCTGAGATTGGAGAGAAACTGGAGAAAGATGTAAGGTTAGGGCTAGGCAGTTGGAAACCGTAGAGGCTAGGGGAAGGAAGGGAAAAGGCAGAGGCGGCCGAACACTGGTCTCAATCTTAGAGACAAAGAAGTCCATGAGCTCCTTGTACTTATTGTCGGAGGTGAGGGTGGAGACTGGGGAGAGGGGTTTAAAAAGACAGTTAGCAATGGAAGAAAGAAACCAGGGTTTATCTTTACATTCCAGAATGATTCTGGATTAGTGAATAATTTTGGCAGATGAGAGTAGGACCTGATAATGCTTTATGTGGTCCAGCCAGATCTGGCGGGGAATGGCTAAACCAGTTGTCCGCTATATCCGTTCAAGTCTGCGTCCCTTGGACTTAAGAGAATGAAGTTCAAGGCTGTACCGGGGGAACAGTTAGAGTGAGAGAGAGCAATTGCTTTAACAGGGTCTGGGGCATCAAAGGTGATGGTGAGGGTGTAATTGAGCAGATCGGTAGCTTCAGCAATGTCATGGTGAATTACAGGAACAGTGTGGGCGGCCGAGGATGGAGAGATCAGAATGGGAGTGGAGCGGAGAACTAAAGTGATCACTAGCACAACAGCTGTTGGGTTTTGAAAGATGTATTCAGAGATCTAAATGCAGTGGAACCTGTTATGTCTGTAATGTGCCTATGAATGACTCCACGAGGCAATGTGTTGTATTTAAACTGTAGTGACCTTGGTCCTTTATTCGTAACTCCAGAGTGAGGCAGCCGCATGGTGGCTTCCCTTTTATACAGCCCCTGCCACTAGGGCAGGAAACCCCGGTCTCCACCAGTTGTACCCTTTAGTGGTGCCAGCATAGTATATACACAGTATAAATCTTATTGATGGTAAATCAGGTAAAAAGTCTCCATCTTATGCAACTATACAGTGACTACACAGAGAGTATATCTATAGTCTGTATATATAGCAGAACCAATTTATTTGTGTATGTGGTTTGAAATCAGAAACAAGGATCACGTCACGGGGCGATTTTCTGACCTTCCACCACTGAGAGCACATATCAGAAATTTAGGGACAAAGGCAGAAAATTGACCTGTGTAATTCAAGTTTTAAATGTGCATTAAATATCTGCTATGTTTAGTTTGCATGGAAAAATTGTATTTGAATTAATCCTGGTTGGTTCTGACCTTCTCTGTACCAATATCGATCCATTTCTAAAACCCCAAATCTTGATTGTCGATCTACCATGAGGGAGAATGAAATATAGAGCTGAACAGCGCACTGAGACTTTTAAATAGTGCTACTCATCTGTTAAATTGCCCTCTGGCACAGAGCTGTAGATTGTTTAAAGGCCTCCATTGTAGTAGACAGGGTAGCTGCTTTATCTCTGCTGGAGCCTGCACTCCTCAACAGCTCTGTCCTGGCAACAGCACCGAACCAGAAATGTGACAATCAGAGTGTAATCCATGTCGAACAAATACTCTGCCAAACAGTTTAACAGCTCCGTCATTACATTAAGTCCAGCTTAGTGGGTGAGTTAATATCTATCTGATGGGCCAGTCGATAATTGGCCCATCTTCCTCTGGATGCTCATCACAAGCAACAGAGTGATGAGAATGTGGAACTTGTGCGAGCGAAAGTCCATATTTCTGGAATACCTCGCTTTCAGCCCACTGAGATGACACACGCTGGGTTAAAAATTTAAACATCTTTTCTGGTGAGCATGGATTGTAAATTGAGGTGTCAGCTGTGGCTCAATGGGTAGCACACTCGTCTCTAAGTCAGTAGGTTGTGGGTTTATGTCTCACTCCAGAGACTTGAGCACATAAATCTATTAAAAAAGGAGGGAGAGCGAAAACAGGGAATTATAGACCAGTCAGCCTGACATCGGTAGTGGGTAAAATGATGGAAGCAATTATTAAGGATGTCATAGCAGCGAAAGAGGTGACATGATAGGTCCAAGTCAGCATGGATTTGTGAAAGGGAAATCATGCTTGACAAAGCTTCTGGAATTTTTTGAGGATGTTTCCAGTAGCGTGGACAAGGGAGAACCAGTTGATGTGGTATATTTGGACTTTCAGAAGGCTTTCGACAAGGTCCCACACAATAGATTAATGTGCAAAGTTAAAGCACATGGGATTGGGGGCAGTGTGCTGACGTGGATTGAGAACTGGTTGTCAGACAGGAAGCAAAGAGTAGGAGTAAATGGGTACTTTTCAAAATGGCAGGCAGTGACTAGTGGGGTACCGCAAGGTTCTATGCTGGGGCCCCAGCTGTTTACATTGTACATTAATGATTTAGACGAGGGGATTAAATATAGTATCTCCAAATTTGCGGATGACACTAAGTTGGGTGGCAGTATGAGCTGCGAGGAAGATGCTATGAGGCTGCAGAGTGACTTGGATAGGTTAGGTGAGTGGGCAAATGCATGGCAGATGAAGTATAATGTGGATAAATGTGAGGTTATCCACTTTGGTGGTAAAAACAGAGAGACAGACTATTATCTGAATGGTGACAGATTAGGAAAAGGAGAGATGCAACGAGACCTGGGTGTCATGGTTCATCAGTCATTGAAGGTTGGCATGCAGGTACAGCAGGCGGTTAAGAAAGCAAATGGCATGTTGGCCTTCATAGCGAGGGGATTTGAGTACAGCGGCAGGGAGGTGTTACTACAGTTATACAGGGCTTGGATGAGGCCACACCTGGAGTATTGTGTACAGTTTTGGTCTCCTAACTTGAGGAAGGACATTCTTGCTATTGAGGGAGTGCAGCGAAGGTTCACCAGACTGATTCCCGGGATGGCAGGTCTGACATATCAAGAAAGACTGGATCAACTGAGCTTGTATTCACTGGAGTTCAGAAGAATGAGAGGGGATCTCATAGAAACGTTTAAAATTTTGACGGGTTTAGAGAGGTTAGATGCAGGAAGAATGTTCCCAATGTTGGGGAAGTCCAGAACCAGGGGTCACAGTCTAAGGATAAGGGGTAAGCTATTTAGGACCGAGATGAGGAGAAACTTCTTCACCCAGAGAGTGGTAAACCTGTGGAATTTTCTACCAGAGAAAGTTGTTGAGGCCAATTCACTAAATATATTCAAAAAGGAGTTAGATGTAGTCCTTACTACTAGGGGGAATCAAGAAGTATGGCGAGAAAGCAGGAATGAGGTACTGAAGTTGCATGTTCAGCCATGAACTCATTGAATGGCGGTGCAGGCTCGAAGGGCCGAATGGCCTACTCCTGCATCTATTTTCTATGTTTCTATGTTTCTATACATTTAAAGGGAAGCTCGATAAAGGATAAATACATGAGCGAGAAAGGTACAGAAGAGTACACTGATAGGGTGAGGTGAAGTAGGGTCTGAATGACCTGTTTCTATGCTGTAAATTCAATGTAATTTTACATAAAACTAATTAGGGCCTGAAAAAAGGATTCTTTACCAACAGCTTCAAAATAGTTGACACAGCCCTCAAAAAATTGACAACTCAAGAATGGTCTTGATTATCAGCATGTGAAAACAAGTAATTACATAGACTTTTAATGTAAGCATGGGTTATATCCAATATTCCTTCATAATTTTTTTTCCCTGTCAAAAAGAAATCCCTGGAACATTGAAAACTTTTACATGAAAAGTGTTATATTCTGATTATTTTCAAGCACTTTTACACTTTACAATTGATACGATTTTTAGAGGGAGAAATTCAGCCTCTTTATGCCTCCTGTTAGCGCCTGGGGTGGGGCGGCGGTAACAGGGTGCTAAGCGGTTAGCGACAGGGCACAGCGAATTCAATGATGCCCGCAAACCTCAGTGCCGATTTAGCGCTGGCACTAACTCGTATCACCTGGGTCTCTAGCGCCTCGAAGTTCATGACATCATAAAGTGCGCAGCACCCCGTTACCGCTCCAGATGTGAAATTTCCACCCTCCCTCTGCAGTATCACCGGGCGTCAATAACAGCAGGAAGAGGAGGCATTGTTGACTCGGCTGCTCGCTTGGGGAACGCTAATTAAAAGCCATGGTTTTCCAGTAGGCCAAACTTTATTCTTTGCACCAGTCTGGTGCCTGTGAAAGTTTTCAATGTCTCATCACTGCGAGATGTCCAAGCCCTCTGCTCTCAGTGTTTGGGGCTGTATTGGCAGTCACGCAGGTCGTCTGACAACATAGAACTGATGAGAAGTAGGTTGTGCTCCAACATTGGCCCTTCCTTTTTAGCGAGGGAAACCACCTCTGATGCCATTACCATTGCACTCCACATTGATCAGCGTTCTGCCACGACGGCTCCGCTCTTGCACTTTAGAGCCCTTATAGAAGTGGTTAGCGTTTGACTTAGCCCTCCACTTCTCTCTTGGAGCGCCACTGCTGAATTTCCCAAGAGCAGAATAACTTTATTGCCTGGCGATACTTTTCCGAGATTTCAAAAGTTATCGCCCCAAATGGGGTGCAACGGAATTTCTTGCCCATTATCTTTAAAAACATGGAGAAATAAAGTGGCATTTGGATTATCTGCAGACCAACTGGACTGACAGAAGAATGAGAGGTGATCTTATTGAAACTTATAAGATAATGAGGGAGCTCGACAAGGTGGATGCAGAAAGGATATTTCCACTCAAAGGGTAAACTGAAGCTCGGGGATGTAGTCTTAGATAAGGGGGCGCTCATTTAAAACTGAGATGAGGAGGAATTTCTTCTCTCAGAGGTTTGTAAATCTATGGAATTCTCTGCCCCAGAGAGCCATGGGGGCTGGGTCATTGAATATATTTAAGGTGGAGATAGACAGATTTATGAGCGATAAGGGAGCAAAGGGTTATGGGGAGCAGGCGGGGAAGTGGAGCTGAGTCCATGATCAGAGAAGCCATGATCTTATTGAGTGGCGGAGCAGGCTCGAGGGGCCAAATGGCCTACTCTTGCTCTTATTTCTTATGTTCTTATGACACGTTTCCAAAGTTACTTGAACAGTCAAACAAACTCACACTTTTCTTCTTCCCCTGCAATCAAGCTGACAATCTTCTTCCCTACTCCCTGTTCAAGCTGGGACTTTTTCACCCCAGTTTAAACCAGCATTCCTCCTTTAACCTCTTCACTTCAAGTTGGTATTCTTCCTCCTGCCCCAGTTCACATTGAGACTCTTCCCCCTCCCTCAGTTCATGTTGGCACTCTCTTTTGTCTCCCACCCCAATGCACCACACCCATATACTCAAAATGGATATGCCAAAGAGCCATGATACATGTACTCTAGGGTTTCGAAGGACATCAGAGAGGAGATAGCAGAGGCTCTGACCACAATTTTGCAATCCTCCTTAGATATGTGATTTGTGCCGAGGGACTGGGAGACAGCTAATGCAACACCACTGTTCACGAAGGGAGTGCAGGTTAAACTGGATAACTATAGACCAGTTAGTCTAACATCAATTGTAGGCAACTCTTCAAATTTAAAATTTAGCATAAAATGAGTGAGCATTTAGAATTGCATGGGTTAATCAAGGCTCGCCAGGATAGATTGCCTTTAAGAGTTTTGTGAAGAAGTGACTGATTGGATAGATAAAGGCAATATAGTAAATGTGGTATATATAGATTTTCAGAAGGCATTCAACAAGATGTTTCACACAAGGGTTATTATAAAATGATGGTACAAGAAGTTACTTGACAGGCAGAAAATAAATGGTTCGGGTTATTGTTTGTTCAGATTGGAGAAGGGCTGGCAGTGAGGGTGTCAAGGATCATTGCTAGGTCCACTTTTATTCTCAATATGTTTGGAGGATTTGCACTTCAGCACATTGACCACATGGTTGAAATTGCTAATGACACAAAAGTAGGAGATTGGTAAGCAACAAGAAGGACTGCAAAAGACTTCAGGTAGACATAGATAGGTTAGCAGAATGGTAGATAGTTGGCAGATAAGTGTTAAAAAAAACAAGGAATGGGAGTATACACTCAATGAAAAGATTCTGAAGAGTGTGGATAAACTAAGAGGTCTAGAGGTTCAAAAACATTCCTGAAAGTATGAGTGCAAGTAGATAAATCCATAAAAAAGATCAATAGCATTTCAGGTTTTAGATATAGAGGCATAGAATACAAGAATTAAGAGAAATTGATGAATTTGTATAAGACAATAGTTAGGCCACAGTTACAGTACTGTCTGCAGTTGTGTTCCCTCCCCCACACACCATCACCATTATAAAATAACATTAAAGTTATACAGAGCATACAGTGAAGGTCTTAATTATATGTGTCAGCTTCCATCAGTTGATAGCACTCTTACTACTGAATCAGATGATTGTGGGTTCAAGTTTCAATACAGTATGAAACACATAATCTATGCTGACACTTCAGTGCAATACTGAGTGCTATTGATTGGATGAAGTAGTAAATCAAAGTTTTGTCTGCCTACCTAAGTGGGCTAATCAAAGAAGAGGACAAAGTTCTCCCAACTTGGACAACATTCCTCTCTGTAAGATTCGGATCACAGGTCACAAACAAATACCCAAAGGGTCTTAGGAGTTTTACGGTATCTTATTAACGAGCTACAGTTTAAAGCATAATCAGACACTACATGTGGTTAAGATAAGTATAATAGACACACAACCCATGAAAGTAGAAAGCGATCTATGAGCCTCGAAGCACAACAGAATGACCGGATGAACAGTTAGATGCTCATCGAGGCAGCGCGAAGGTCTCGGGTCAGTGGATCTCTGCAGTCTGCGGCAGCAGTCATTTCTGTTGGTTCGTCCCTCGAGCTGTTGGAGGTGTTAGGTTATTAGCCAGCATCGATCCACATCAGAGGCTAAACATAATCAAGGTGTTAGGCCTTAAGCCAGCATTGATTTCCAACTCGAGGCAGCCTTCATCCCTAACTGTCTGACTTCTCTTTCTCGGTCCCAGATTTTTATACTTTATTTCGATGGGCTGGTGATTACCTGGTGTCAATCATTTGTCTCCCATCTATAATCCAATTGTGAAGAGAGAAAGCATCGCTCCCTGTTCCTTCCCGCCTGGTTAACAAGGCCTTTCTCTTATCTTCCTGAGGAATGTCTTGTTATATTTCTTTAAGGGCATTTTATGACTCCCTGGCTCCGTGTTGACTAACTTTTAAGTTTTTCTTTGGAGTGTCTTGTTTATTCTATCATCCTGTGCTGTCTTCTCTTATCACTTTAATGTCCTTGTGTCAGCCATCTGCCCTCTGTATGTGTTATTTGACCTCACTGACATTCCTGCAGTCAGCTCCCAACTGCATTTTTTTAATTTATGATCCCCCTCTGTTTCTTACGAATTAAAACCCTACTTTTGGGTTGAATAACTATCTCTTACATCTCTAAACCAACTGCACCACAGTGATTCAGATAGTAATTATTTGGCTTTAAAGCACATTTGGACAACATGAGGATGTGGTAAGTAAAAACAGTTTTCGCCTATTTATTTTATCAAAACTCCTCCAAATTCGAGTACCTCGAGCAAATCTCTCAGCCTTTTCTGTTCTGGGGAAAAAAAGAGCTTTAATATCTCTAGACGTTCATTGTTACTAAAATCCCGGACTTCCTTCCTGAAGTAGGGTGCTCAAAACTGGATAAAATACCTTAATTGAAGCCTAACTAATAATTTATATGTTTAGAATTACATTGTTTTTGTACTCTATATCGCTATTTATATAATCTAGGATGCATTACATTAACATCTCATCTGAAGACCAGCTCCTGTGACAGGACTGCACTGAAGTGTCAGCACGATCAGGGGCCCAAAATTCCACGTGGACTTTTTTTGGCGCAGTTGTCAAGGTACGTCCGATTATTTAGTGGCCGACTGCGGCAAACAAAAGTTCCGAGTTTCGCCGGAATAAACTTTGAATTTGGAGCAGCGCAGATTGTCCTTAAAGCTCTGTGGGTGGAGCTTAAGTTCTGAGGTTGCCAGGGTAACGAGGGACGCACTGAAGGGCTGAGGCTGGAAAGTGAAACATACACAAGACATAAGCAAATTAGAGCCCGGCCCGAATGGCCTCCTCCCTCCCCACCACCCCCAGTGCTGCTGCTATGCCAGGCCGAATGCCCCCCCCCCCCCCAACCCCCCGGTCCCCCAGTGCTGCTGCGATCATGGGCTGAATGCCCCCCTCCCTCCCCACCACCCCCAGTGCTGCTCCTATCCCAGGCCGAATGCCACCCCCCCACCCCCCACCCCACCCCCGGTAATGTGTCTTCAGCTCCACTAAAACAATGGCGTCTTCTCTGCGCCGATTTTCATAAGTGTAGGTAAGGTTTTTCAGAAAAGTGCACTGCGCCGTTTTTAAAAAAATCCTACTTGGCCAAACTCGTTCAAATGGCCAGAAATATCGCTCCTATCAGATTCCACTCCCAGTGACGTCAAAAAAATCTGGAACTAAAAAAAATCGGACGCAAGTACTTTAGAATGGCGCAGAAACTTTGGTGAAACTTGCGGAATTTAGTCTGCTGAACAAAAAACAGCGTAGGCCAAAAAAAAGTGCAGAATGGTGGCGAAAATTCAGCCCTCGGTTCTCAAATCCTAGAATTCAAAAGTACACTTTTCACTATAGTCTTTAAAGCAGTACACAAATCACCAAAGTGTTGTGTATCTGTAAAGCATGCACTCCCAAGTTCCGCCACCAGGGAGCTCTTCCCCTGAAGTCCCATAGGACCGCAGCATCCCTTGGGAGCACTGTATATAAGCCGGCCCCTAAGGCCTGTTCCTCACTCTGGGGTGTCTTATTAAAAACTGAGGTCACTGTTATTTTAACCTCCTTGTGTGCAGCCTCATCTATGTTAGGAACACAATACAAAGAAAATCCACCTGAATGAGAAAATCACAATTTAACAGTTCATTCGTCCTTAACACTGAAAAGCAGTGAAAATGCTTCAGCTGAAATAAATTGAAAGGTCACATCCTGATTCACTGAAACTGGAGGGTCAAATCGAGAGATAACAAATCTCTTCTTACTCAGCATTGATTTCCTTGGTTTACAAAATATAAACTGAGTTCAGTACAGATCCATATCACTGCCAACATCAATGATGTAAAACTTCTAGTTGTCTCACTTAATAAGCTATACTGTATAAAGTTGATAAACACTCACCATACAAGTCATTTTAAAATTTGGAAAGGAAATTGATGTAAGTTGACTACTGAACATTGTTTATGAATGAGGTTGGAAATGTACAGGCTAGCTTATATTGAAGAGAGAAAGGATTATCTTTTCCTGTAAGGATCAAAAAAGGACCACAACAATGATCTCTCTCCAACAATTAATTTAAAGTCTGTGATTATTTGGTACAAACCTGGATCATACAATCTTTTGGCCATCTGGAATAATATTTAATGCAACAGTCAAAATGACTTGTTCTCAATTTGGCACAAAACGTGCATGAAAGGCCTTACATATATCTAGGCCAGTAAAGTTTGATACCTGGGAGTTTAATTTCCTTTGTTCGCTATTTATAGAGTAGTGGTTGATGAGCTTGTGTTAAATTCTTCTCTCTGCCATTGTAATACACCATAAATAATTAAGAGGTCGCCCATTTAAAATGGAAATGAGGAGGAATTTCTTCTCTCAGAGCATCGTAAATCTTTGGAGTTCTCTACCCGAGAGCGCTGTGGAGGCTGGCTCATTGAATATATTTAAGGCGGAGATAGACAGATTTATGAGCGATAAGAGAGTAAAGGGTTATGGGGAGTGGGCGGGGAAGTGGAGCTGAGTCCATGATCAGATCAGCCATGATCTTATTGATTGGCGGAGCAGGGTCGAAGGGCCTGCTCCTATTTCTTATGTTCTTATATAAATCCACTTATTTTAAACTTGTCGAAAGGAATAATCAAATACCTTGGAGATTCTAATCAAGGATCATTACAGCTACAGTGCTAGCTACCACAGAACTAACTGTGTTTTGACTTCTTACATAAAATATTTGCTCAGGCTCGGTTACTGTTGATACCAATGTCTGAAGATTGCGAATGCTTATATTATGCATTTGTCATCCCTCAGTACACCATTTGCACCTTTAACCACCTATATCCTACTTTATGGAACTTCATCTCTAAATCACTCCAGCTTGTCATTTCTGTGTCCTTCTTTAAGGCTCTCTTTAAAACTCGAATCTTTGAATATGCTTTTTGTCACGCCCTCCGAATCTCTCTCTTTGCTTTGGTATCCATTTAGCTCATGCCACATTGCAAAACATCGTGGAATGTTTTCCGACATTCTATCGACTTTGGATCAGTTCCCATGGACTGGAGGGTAGCTAATGTAACACCATTTTTTAAAAAAGGAGGGAGAGAGAAAACGGGTAATTATTGACATCGTTGGTGGGGAAGGTGTTGGAATCAATCATGAAGGACGAAATAGCAGCACATTTGGAAAGCGGTGACAGGATCGGATCAAGTCAGCATGGATTTATGAAAGGGAAATCATGCTTGACGAATCTTCTGGAATTTTTTGAGGATGTAACTAGCAGAGTGGACAAGGAAGAACCAGTGGATGTATGTGTATTTGGACTTTCAGAAGGGTTTTGACAAGGTACCGCACAAGAGATTGTTGTGCAAAGTCAAAGCACATGGTATTGGGGGTAATGTACTGACGTGGATAGGGAACTGGTTGGCAGACAGGAAGCAGAGAGTCGGGATAAACGGGTCCTTTTCAGAATGGCAGGCAGTGACTACTGGAGTGCCGCAGGGCTCAGTGCTGGGATCCCAGCTCTTTACAATATATATTAACGATTTAGATGAAGGAATAGAGTGTAATATCTCCAAGTTTGCAGATGACACTAAACTGGGTGGGGTTGTGAGCTGTGAGGAGGATGCTAAGAGACTGCAGGGTGACTTGGACAGGTTAGGTGAGTGGGCAAATGCATGGCAGATGCAGTATAATGTGGATAAATGTGAGGTTATCCATTTTGGGGGCAAAAACACGAAGGCAGAATATTATCTGAATGCGGCAGACTAGGAAAAGGGGAAGTGCAACGAGACCTGGGTGTCATGGTTCATCAGTCACTGAAAGTGGGCACGCAGGTACAGCAGGTGGTGAAGAAGGCAAATGGTATGTTGGCCTTCATAGCTAGGGGATTTGAATATAGAAGCAGGGAGGTCTTACTGCAGTTGTGCAGGGCCTTGGTGAGGCCTCACCTGGAATATTGTGTTCAGTTTTGGTCTCCTAGTCTGAGGAAGGACGTTCTTGCTATTGTGGGAGTGCAGCGAAGGTTCACCAGACTGATTCCAGGGATGGCTGGGCTGTCATATGAGGAGAGACTGGATCAACTGGGCCTTTATTCACTGGAGTTTAGAAGGATGAGAGGGGATCTCATAGAAATATATAAGATTCTGATGGGACGGGACAGGTTAGATGCAGGAAGAATGTTCCCGATGTTGGGGAAGTCCAGAAACAGGGGACATAGTCTTAGGATAAGGGGTAGGCCATTTAGGACTGAGATGAGGAAACATTTCTTCACTCAGAGAGTTGTTAACCTGTGGAATTCCCTGCCGCAGAGAGTTGTTGATGCCAGTTCACTGGATATATTTAAGAGGGAGTTAGATATGGCTCTTATGGTGAAGGAGATCAAGGGGTATGGAGAGAAAGCAGGAAAGGGGTACTGAAGGAATGATCAGCCATGATCTTATTGAATGGTGGTGCAGGCTTGAAGGGCCGAATGGCCTACTCCTGCACCTATTTTTCTATATTTCTATTAAAGGCACTGTTTTAAAAGCAAGTTGTTGTTATAAGAAAGACTCGCATTTATATAGCGCCTTTCACGACCACCGGTCGTCTCAAAGCGCTTTACAGCCAATGAAGTACTTTTGGAGTGTAGTCAGTGTTGTATATGATAACCATCTCAATAATTGCCAGCTAATACTATTGAATTCCCGTCTGACAGTTCAGCAACTCAATTGCTGACTAAAATATTTAAATCTATGGTGATAAGCATCACAAAATAGAAAGTCTTAAAAACAGAAGCATTTTCATTTTCACCGAAAGGAAACCCAATTTAAATTCTGGTGCCTCACAGTTGCCCGTAATTAAACTAAACCTTACGTGCAAGTTAATAGATAAGGATAGCTACCTCTGAAAACCCATCCACTGTTTTAACAGCTGTTTTTTTTTAAAGTTATTTAAGTTTTTGCTGCAAAAATCAATTTCAGAATAGCACAGATTGCATGTTTACATGATGGAATTTAGCTTCTCTTCCCCAAGTCCCTGCCAATCACACAGTCAGGGATGAAAAGTAGATTTCAGTGGCACAATGGCAGAAATCGTTCCATGCTGAGCTCGAGCGCAATTTCTGTGACAAAAATTTAAATGACATTCAATCAAACAGGAGGATACTTTCAGATGCAACTGTTCGAATGGGCTTCAACCATGGCTAATATCTTTCAATAGTATTAGCTGGCAATTATTAAGATGTTTATCATATACAACAGTGACTACACTCCAAAAGTACTTCATTGGCTGTAAAGCGCTTTGAGACGACTGGTGGTCGTGAAAGGCGCTATATAAATGCGAGCCTTTCTTATAACAACAACTTGCTTTTGAAACAGTGCCTTTAATATCGGAAAACGTTCCACGATGCTTTGCAATGGCATGAGCTAAATGGATACCAAAGCAAAGAGAGAGATTCGGAGGGCGTGACAAAAAGCATGTTCAAAGATTCGAGTTTTAAAGAGGGCCTTAAAGAAGGACACAGAAATGGCAAGCTGGAGTGATTTGGAGATGAAGTTCCATAAAGTAGGATATAGGTGGTTAAAGGTGCAAATTATGTACTGAGGGATGACAAATGCAGAAAATAAGCATTTGCAATCTTCAGACATTGGTATCAACAGTAACCTAGCCTTAGCAAATATTTTATGTAAGAAGTCAAAACAGTTAGTTCTGTGGTAGCTAGCACTGTAGCAGTAATGTTCCTCGATTAGAATCTCCAAGGGATTTGATTATTCCTTTCGACAACTTTAAAATAAATGGATTTATATAAGAACATAAGAACTACACAGCAAATTATTCAGTTGTACCTGCAAGGCATGGTTATGGTCATATCAAGCTACATGGAATGTTGGAACTGAACTGATTCATTTTAAACCTCTCGCAGTATCTGTAGGAACCAGGAACTGAAGTGCCATTCTGAGACGATTTGGGGTTCAATTCTTATTGCAACATATAAATGGCAATTGGAAATTCAATTCAGTTGTTTGCAGAGCAGAATGAACTGCAGGTTCAGCACATTAAATTTAACAGCTTTAATCAAAACTATAATGTTCTTCACGCCTGTACTCCTGCAAATAACATTTTACATGGACCGAGTTTTTAAAGGGATGCTACCATTTCCCTTCAATTGTACCATTTTTGTCACTATCTCACTTTGATTTTGGACTTCAAAATCCTAATCCAATTAACAAACTCATGGGGGCCGAAATTGGTGGACATACCGCCCGAAGACCACCGACATACCACCCAAAATCGGCAAGTTATTAAAAAGATTCCTACATACCGCCCGGCGGGAAATTCATCAGCGACATACCGCCAGGTGGTATGCATACCATCCACCCACACGGAGCACCTGACACACCACCCAAAAGTCCAACATTGGTTGTAAACCGCCGACACACCACCGGAGCTGCACACCATCTGAAAAAAGGTGGTTTATGCCAATGGTATGTCGGCAGTATGTAAACTACAATGTTCCTTCCCCCCCACCCCCCACCCCCCACCCAACGAACTATTTCTCTCCCTCCCCCTCCCCCAGCGATTTAGTCCTCCCCCCAGAGATCTAGTCCCCCCAACGAGAGATCTAATCTCCCCAGAGATCTATTCCTCCCTCCAATAATCTATTTCTCTCCTCTCCAACCAGAGATATAGTCCTCCCCCCCCAGAGATCGAGTCCTCTATCCCCAGAGATCACATCCCCCCAGAGATCTAATACACCTCCTAGAGATTAAATCGATCTAATCCCCCCCAGAGATCTAGTCTCCCCCTGCCGCAACCCCCAGACATCTAGTCCTCCCCCCCCAGAGATCGAACCCCCCCAAAGAGATTTAATCCCCTCCGGAGTTCTAATGCCCCCCCCCCCCAGAGAGATATAATTTCCCCCCCCCCCCCCCCCCCCCGAGAGATCTAATGCCTCCCCTGGAGATCTACTCCACCCAGAGATCTAATCCCCCCCCCCAAGAGAACTATTTCACCATCTCCCCCCAGAAAAATGCAAAAATGAATCATTAAATAACAATATAAGTAATGTAAATACATCAAAAACATTCACAAAACAATTACAAATCTACACTTACCTGTGATCTGACGTCAGCAGTCTCTGGCCTCCCGACTGCCGTTCTCGGAGAGTGGGGGGGGGAAACGGAGATTGACGAAAGAGTGCACATGCACAGAACTCGGGACCCAAAGAGTCCCGAGTCCCAGATAACTTACCCTGCACTGCCGGAGCAGACCATCCGTTGCACTCCACTGACGCACTGCTCAGGACTGCCCGGACCAATGTTGCCAGCACTCCACCCCAGCGGTACCGGGTGGTGAAGATTGACCGACTACCGCAAGACCGCCGAGAATTGGGTGGTCCATCAATTTCGGCCCCATAGTTCTGTCTGTGAAAATTTGTCACTTCTTGGTCCTTTTGATCTTCTGGTTTAACATTAAAAAAAATTCTCTCACAATGCACAATGACAATATTATTTCACAATACCCAAACATTACTTTTAAGCAGATTTACAATGAGAATCATAATGGGATTATATGTTATCTTGACTTTAACTAAGTCTGAAGCTTAAAACCCGATGTCAAGAGTTGTGTGTGGAGTTGGAGGGGGCGCAGAGCAATGCAACAAACCCGTACTGCCACGCTGGCATGAGGCCCACGCCATTTTAACCTCCAGGCCTCATTATAATCTCTCAGGACTGAGTCCCGCCCAAACCCACCGGGAATGACGTGGAGGCCAGCAGACGGGAGTGGAAAATCGCATGGCTGCAGACCGCTGCCAGGGACACGAGGAAACGGTCCCAGACAGGTAAGTGCATTGAGGTGGGGGAGGGGTTTGTCAGGCAGTCGCGCTCAGCAGAGGGGAGGGAAGCACTGGGGCAGGGAAGGACTTGTGGATCCCGGAGGATCAATGTTATCAATCCTGGTCCCACAAGAAAATCCTAAAAATGTTAATTTACGTACCTGCTCGGCCCTCTTCTTGGCCTGCGTGATGGCAAAACTTACATTGGCCAAAACGTGCCTGTGTGGCATAAAGTGGCTGTGGTTGAGTGAGTAGGGCGCTGCACCAATTTTAACCCACTCCTCCACCTCGCACGCCTCATTCTGGTCGGACGGGGAGGGCGAGGGTGTTAAAATCGGGCCTTGAGTTAATGGATCATCGCACATCACCAAAATGGAGAATATACTTGCATTTCAGGTAGTCACAAAAGCACTTTGTTACAATTGACCTCAGACCCATTTTAGGTCAGATAAATGTGACTGGGTCTGCCACTTGATAATCAATATGCAGCAACCACTGCTGAAAGTGAGAGTGTGGAGAGTGTCATGTATCTTACATTATTATATATAACTGTATCCTAACATGCTATACATGACTGTAATAAGATATGACCTGTAACCGCCAGCATACCTTACCACCAGGGGTGCACTTGCAAAAGACGGTATATAAGGACAGGTCTTGGGCAAGTGCAGCATTCCAGAGCTGTGAAATAAAGGTGCAGGTCCAGAGTGACCTTGACTTCACTACATGCCTCATGTGAATCTGTACTGAGGGGACAGGACATTACAGTGGCGACGAGTTACGGGATTACAGAATCCACAGAATGGCGAACAACGGATCAGATGAAAAGTACAATGCGGGAGACAATTGGGAGGGCTTTATAGAAAGGCTCCAGCAAAGCTTTGTAACCAAAGACTGGCTAGGCGACGATAAGGCAGACAAGAGAAGAGCCCATCTCTTGACCAGCTGTGGCTCAAAAACATACGCTTTAATGAAAGCGCCCAAGAAACCAGCAAGCAAGTCGTTTGAAGAATTGAGCACACTGATAAGAGACCACCTGAAGCCAGCGAGCAGCCGACACATGGCCAGACACAGGTTCTACAACTACAGACGCTGTGTGGGCCAGAGCATATCCGACTTCGTGGTGGAACTTCGGAGGTTGGCTAGTTTATGTGAGTTCTCCGATGAACTGAGGAGAGAAATGCTGAGAGAATTTTTCATTGAAGGAATAGGCCATGCAGGCATATTCCAAAAGCTCATAGAGACCAAGAACCTGACCTTAGAGGCAGCAGCACTGGTTGCACAGACATTCTTCGTAGGGGAAGAAGAAACGAGGTTGATTTACAATGCAGGTACGAAAACTAACAAAATATCGGAACAAGAAGTTCACAGCACTAAACAAGCTGCTACCCCCACACCACAGACAAAACCGGGAGAACAGGCTCTCGATAGCTGATATAAACTGAAAAAAAACTGAGAAAAAAAACTAAGAAAAACTGAGAAAAAAAAAAAGAGAGAAAAAAACTGCTACCTCCACACACAGACAAAACCGGGAAAACAGGCTCTCGACAGCAGGCAGAAGTCATCAAGGGCCACAGGAATGGCCGTTCACACCTCATCAACCCACAATGCGAGCAATCAACTACAAACTGAGAGAAGCTCAAGAGAGATCAGCCAGACGCAGCTCATTCTTTGGGAATACTTTGAACAATGGAACAGGTCTGTGCTGGAGGTGTGGGGGTGGGCACTCATCGAGGGGATGTCGATTTCAGCAGGCTGTTTGCAGAAATTGTGAAAATACAGGGCATTTGGCCCGCATGTGCAAAAAGAACGGCAGCTTGGCTGGTATACGAATCAGATGGGTCAGAAAGCGGACCAGAAGATGGTGGGGACAGTAACCGGGACACTGATGTACAGCGGGTCAACATGATCAATGGCCGCTGCTCCTACAACAGGACGCCTCCTATAATGATGAGGGTCCTACTCAACGGGATATCTGTCAACATGGAGCTGGATACGGGAGCGAGTCAATCTCTTATGGGCGCTCAACAATTTGAACAACTGTGGCCTCATAAAAGAGACAGACCAAAACTCACAAGAGTCGACACCAAACTAAGGACCTATACCAAAGAAATCGTTCCAGTCCTCGGCAGCGCCATGCTCTCTGTCACACACAAAGGGACAGTGAACCGACTTCCCCTGTGGATTGTCCCCGGAGACCCCCCCAGCACTGCTGGGGAGAAGCTGGCTGGCAAAACTAAACTGGAAATGGGATGATGTCCATGCCATGTCATTAGAGGAACGGATCTCCTGCTCAACAGTTATAAAGCGATTTGAACATCTCTTTCAGCCAGGTGTGGGCACTTTCAAAGGGGCCAAAGTCAAAATCTACATCACACAGGATGCTAGACCGGTCCATCACAAAGCCAGAGCTGTACCCTATGTGATGAGGGAAAAGATTGAACACGAACTAGACAGGCTTCTGTGGGAAGGCATTATATCACCTGTGGAATTTAGTGACTGGACAAGTCCCATCGTCCCAGTCATGAAGCCTGATGGATCCATATGAATCTGTGGGGACTACAAATCTACCATAAACAGAGTCTCCCTACAGGACCAGTACCCGCTGCCCAGGGCGGAGGACTTATTTGCCACATTTCTCAAAATTAGACCTCACATCTCCGTATATGACGCAAGAATTGAGCGAGGAATCCAAGCTACTCACCACTATCAACACACATCGAGGCCTTTTCATGTACAATCGACGCCCATTCGGCATCAGGTCGGTAGCTGCCATATTCCAGCGCAACATGGAGAGTCTGCTCAAGTCCATCCCGGGGACGGTTGTATTTCAAGACGACATACTTATCACGGGCAGGGACACCGACTCCCATCTCCGTAATTTGGAGGAAGTACTGAAGCAGTTGGATCGGGTAGGCCTACGAGTCAAGAAATCCAAGTGCCTGTTTCTTGCACCCGAGGTTGAATTTTTGGGCAGAAGGATTGCCGCTGATGGAATCCGCCCAACAGAGTCCAAAACAGAAGCAATTTGCCTGGCACCCAGGCCCCGGAATGTCTCAGAACTGCGCGCCTTTCTCGGGCTACTCAATTACTTTGGGAACTTTATGCAGAACTTAAGCACGCTGCTGGAGCCTCTCCACGTGCTACTCAGGAAGGGGTGCGATTGGTTTTGAGGGGACGCCCAGGAACGCGCCTTCAATAAGGCACGCAACCTTCTGTGTTCCAACAGTGTTTTGACTTTCTTTGGCCCAGGTAAAAAGCTAGTTCTCACATGCGATGCGTCAGCATATGGGGTCGGGTGCGTTTTGCAACATGTCAATAGTGCGGGCAAATTACAATCCATAGCTTATGCCTCCAGGTCACTTTCGCGGGCGGAGCGCGGGTACGGAATGGTAGAGAAGGAGGCGCTCGTGTGCGTGTACGGTGTCAAAAAGGTGCACCAATACCTTTTCGGGACCAAGTTCGCGTTAGAAACTGACCACAAGCCCCTCACGTCCCTCCTATCCGAGAGCAAGGCAATAAACGGCAACTCCTCGGCACAAATTCAACGGTGGGCACTCATGCTAGCGTCCTAAGACTATACCATAAGGCACAGACCAGGCATAGACAACTGTGCCGACGCGCTCAGCAGGCTACCCTGGCGACCACGGAAGGGTCTGACGAACAGGACTGTGAGATAGTCATGGCAATCAATGCCTTTGAGTCCACAGGTTCGCCCATGACGGCTCACCAAATCAGAGCCTGGACGACCACGTTATCCTTATTAAAATGATGTGTCCTACCCGGTGACTGGGCAGAGGCTCGCGATGCCTGCCCTGAGGAATTAAAACCCTTTCGCAGGCGCATGCATGAGCTATCACAACAAGCAGACTGCCTGATGTGGGGCAGCCGAGTAGTCATGCCTCTGCGAGGCAGAGAGGCATTTGTCCGGGAGCTCCACCGCGAGCACCCGGGGATCGTTCTCATGAAGGCCATAGCCAGATCCCACGTCTGGTGGCCTGGTATTGACGCGGACTTGGAGCTCCGCGTCCGAAGGTGCAGCATTTGTGCCCAACTCAGCAATGCCCCCAGGGAGGCTCCACTGAGCCCCTGGCCCTGGCCTACCAAACCGTGGTCGTGGGTGCACGTAGACTATGCGGGCCCATTCATGGGCAAAATGTTCCTCGTAGTTGTAGATGCATTTTCAAAGTGGATCGAATGCACCATTTTAAACTCGAGCACAACCTCCACCATTGTGGAGAGCCTCGCAACCATGTTTGCAACGCACGGAATCCCTGACATATTGGTCAGTGACAATGGTCCGTGCTTCACCAACGCAGAATTCCAAGACTTTATAATTGACCACGGCATAAATCACGTCAAGACGGCACTGTTCAAGCCGGCCTCCAATGGCCAGGCGGAGAGAGCAGTGCAAATCATTGAACAAGGCATGCTTAAAATCCAAGGTTCCAGACTGCAGGGTCGTCTGTCGCGACTGCTGCTGGCATACAGATCTCGTCCGCACTCACTGACTGGGATCCCCCCCGCGCAACTGTTGATGAAAAGGATTTTAAAAACAAGGCTCTCATTAATCCTCCCAGACATGCACGAAATCATTGAGGCAAAGCGCCGTAAGCTGACTGAGTACCATGACAGAAATTCGAGGGGAAGATGGAATGAGATAGGGGACAAAGTGTTTGTACTAAACTATGGCAGGGGTCCCAAATGGCTTGCAGGGACAGTAACGAGCAAGGAAGGAAACAGGCTACTGGTAGTACAAATGGACAATGGCAAAACCTGCCGGAGGCATGTCGACCAAGTCAAAAGCAGATTTACCAACAACACTGCGGAACCAGAGGCAGACTACAATGTGGAACTCGCACCACACCTGGTGGACAGACAGAGGGAACAACCTGAGGAAAGGGCAATCCCAACATACAGCCCCAGGCGAGTCAACAACAATCACACCAATCAAAACAGACAGCCCAGGCGAGATACCAGCAACCACACCCAAAGAAAAACAGACACCAAGGCAAACAATTGAACCACAACTCAGACGCTCCACGCGAGAGCGTAGACCACCTGAGAAACTGAACCTATAAAGACAATAAGACCTTGGGGGAGGGTGATGTCATGTATCTTACATTATTATATATAACTGTATCCTAACATGCTATACATGACTGTAATAAGATATGACCTGTAACCACCAGCATACCTTACCACCAGGGGTGCACTTGCAAGAGACAGGTATATAAGGACAGGTCTCAGGCAAGTGCAGCATTCCAGAGCTGTGAAATAAAGGTGCAGGTCCAGAGTGACCTTGACTTCACTACATGCCTCGTATGAATCTGTACTGAGGGGACAGGACTTTACAGAGAGGATCATTCTTGGGTCAATGCCCTTGCAGTCAAGTATCGGACGCTCACAATCAAGGATCATACCTAAATAATGGCCTGTTCATTGATGATCTGGAAGGTCCTTGGCCCCTTGGAACTGAACATGAGCAAGCAGTCAATACCTTCAGCAGCAGCAAGAACGTGAGGCTGAAAATTGATCATTAAAAAAAACCTCAGCCAACTAAGGCAGTGAAGCATGAGACAATCGGAATCAAAACTTTGAGCTATCCATGAATAAAATGCTCAGCCGCATCTACATCAATCTCTTAACAGTGGCCGAGCAAAGAAAATCACTTCAGAAGTCTATTGTTAGGGTTCAAAATGATGTGCCTGAATAGCATATTGCTCATACATATATGGTAGATTTCCCATAATTTTTATATATTTATCCAATTTATATTTATATATTTGTATTTATAGAATTAAAGGAGCCACATAAGTATATCAGGCAAATTTTAACTTGCGAGTGGCTAATGGGCAAAGAGTGCCAGCTGTTCGCCCATTCCGGCTACGAAGGGTCTGGAGCCATTTTGAGGCCCGAGCATCATTTAAATGGAACTGGGGAGGCCTGAGGAATTTTGGTCGGCTCTTAGGCCGAGCAGGCCCACTGGTAGGTCCTCGGGGAAGGGGAAGAAAAAGGGAAGCGAAGCGCGGGGGGTTGGGGGCGCGAGCCCAGGCCGGCAGTGGCCCATACTATTTTTATGGAGCCAAGAGGAGAAATCATGCTTTTTCTGGCCACGCAAAAATACAATGTTAAAAAATTTGGGGGACCATTTTTAAAGTGGTCACCAGCGATCCCTTTAAGGACCACTGTTTAAGCTGCTCAATGTCAAAATGATATATGGCAGAGTGTGTGCACACACTATGCCCAAGTGTCCCTTAAAATTATAATTGGTATACTAACTAGATTATAGGACCCTATCTGCATAATTAAATGACCTACCACATGAAAGTGGCAAGCATTCCGGTCGTCCAAGGGTCGACCTCTTACAAAATGGCAGAGCGTCAATGGTAGGTCTACCAACCTCATTTTGAGGCTGTTACCACTCCATTAACACCGATTTTGCCAAGTTAAAATTGACTTTTACTGTTTTGTCTTGGCTAGTTCATAAATTGAAACATATGAAGAGACTATCGACAGATTAGCATTTACAAAGGAGAAAATTAAGCCTATTGATCTACCGTTTGGGTGTAATGTATACATAAAGTACAAGGCTGTTCAGTTGTGATGTTTCTGTCAGCTGGGCCATCAGATAGTACTGGTATTTGGGAATTACATTTAAAAGATGAGAAAAACTGGCTTAGGATTTCTCTCACCAGTTGACCATGAAAAGTTATGAAATAATCTTGAAACTTAAAAGAGGCTTGAAAAAAAACTTAACAGAAAAGAACTGGCTATAGTAGTCTCTCTAAAACAAATCACAACTTGAACTATTCATTTCAATATTTACTGTAGATTTTCATAAACATTGGGGGAAAATTCAGCATGTTAGTGCCTGGCAGGGTCGCTAATGGGGCGCTCAGGCAGTAACGCCTCAGCGGGGCGAATCCCACGCTGCACGGCAAATTTGCCGGCTCAGTAGCTCTGACGATAACAGCTACCACCTCGGCACCTTTCACGATGCAGATCGTGGCGTCAGGGAGCGTGCAATGCTCACTGGGCACCCGATCTGCAAACTTCAGTAGCTCCCCCGCCTTAGTGTCTCGCACCGACAGCGCCAGGGAGCGGAGACATGAACCAGCCAGCTGGCGGCTGGCGGAACGCTACTTAAAGGGATGCACCCCAGCTGTCAAGGAACGTCCACTGCAAAGGTCAGTTATGAGTGGCAGAGAGCGCAGGATGTATCTGCAGCCAAATAAAGGGCTGCTTAGTCCCCGGAGTGTTGCGGGCCATCAAAGGACTTTGCATTTCATCTCACAGCATATTGCCATTCTGCACTCCCAGAATCACTAGGGGCTGGTGTGCAGTCTCCAGTGACCCTCCCCTTTAATGGCTGGAAGGCACCTTCGTTAATACTCACTCTTGATTAAACAACACCTCATATTCGTTATCACTTGGAGCCTAATGCCACTCACCTACACCATTAGCACCTGACTTAGCACTCTCCTGCATTCTTTGAGCACTGAGATTGAATTTAGCAGGCAGCGAGATTGATTAGCACCTGGCGCTAAACTTGCAATTTCTCAAAAGTTAACGCTCCAACTGGGGCAATACTAAATTTCTAGACCCCTTATCACTACTCAAACTCACACTCTGAATAATTGGTAAAAATCCAAATGTAAAATGCTCCTGGTTCTGTGACAAAAAAAGCAGAAAGCAGAGTTGAAACTGAACTCTTTCTAACCTTCTCAACATTCTGCATCATATGTATGGAGGAATATTTGGATTATAATAACTTGTTCAGTTTCATGTCAACCCCAATGTTAGAATTGGATGCAAGGTCTGGGAGAAATTTAGAATTCAGCAGAAGAGGACAAAAGGTTTAATTAAGAGGGGGAATTAGGAGGGGGACAAAGAGTATGAGAGTAAGCTTGCAGAGAACATAAAAACTGACTGCAAAAGCTTCTATAGATATGTGAAGAGAAAATGATTAGTGAAGACTAACGTAGGTCTCTTGCAGTCAGAATCAGGTGAATTCATAACAGGGAACAAGGAAATGGCAGACCAAATGAACAAATACTTTGGTTTTGTCTTCACTAAGGAAGACACGAATAATCGTCTGAAAATACTAGGGGACCGAAGGTCTAGAGAGGAGGAACTGAGGGAACTGAGGGAAATCTTTATTAGTCAGGAAATGGTGTTAAGGAAATTGATGGGATTGAAGGCCGATAAATCACCAGGCCTGATAATCTGCATCCCAGAGTACTTAAGAAAGTGGTCCTAGAAATAGTAGATGCATTGGTGGTCATTTTCCAACATTCCATGCACTCTGGATCAGTTCCTAGGATTGGAGGGTAGCTAATATAATCCCACTTTTAAAAAAAGGTGGGAGAGAGAAAACAGGGAATTATAGACCGGTTAGCCTGACATCGGTAGTGGGGAAAATGCTGGAATCAATTATTAAAGATGTAATAGCAGCGCATTTGGAAAGCAGTGACAGGATCGGTCCAAGTCAGCATGGATTTATGAAAGGGAAATCATGCTTTACAAATCTTCTAGAATTTTTAGAGGATGTAACTAGCAGAGTGGATAAGGGAGAACCAGTGGATGTGGTGTATTTGGACTTTCAAAAGGCTTTTGCTAAGGCCCCACACAAGAGATTAGTGTGCAAAATTAAGGCACATGGTATAGGGGGTAATGTATTGACATGGATAGAGAACTGGTTGGCAGACAGGAAGCAAAGAGTGGGAATAAATGGGTCCTTTTCAGAATGGCAGGAAGTGACTAGTGGGGTACCGCAAGGTTCAGTGCTGGGACCCCAGCTATTTACAATATATATTAATGATTTAGACGAAGGAATTGAATGTAATATCTCCAAATTTGCAGATGACACTAAGCTGGGTGGTAGTGTGAGCTGTGAGGAGGATGCTAAGAGGCTGCAGGGTGACTTGGACAGGTTAGGTGAGTGGGCAAATGGATGCAATGCAGTATAATGTGGATAAATGTGAGGTTATCCATTTTGCTGGCAAAAACAGGAAGGCAGAATATTATCTGAATGGTGACAGATTAGTAAAAGGGTGGTGCAACGAGTCATGGGTGTCATGGTACATCAGTCATTGAAAGTAGGCATGCAGGTACAGCAGGCAGTAAAGAAAGCAAATGGTATATTGGCTTCATAGCGAGAGGATTTGAGTACAGGAGCAGGGAGGTCTTACTGCAGTTGTACAGGGCCTTGGTGAGACTACACATTGGGCTCAAGTTTCGGCCTGAGTCGCTCCTATTTTTTTGGAGCAACTAGTTTAGAATGGAGCATCTTAGAAATTCCAATTCTCAGCATTTAGTTTGCTCCAGTTCTAGTGAGTTAGAATAGTTTCATTGTAGAACAGATTTTTTTTTTCAAAATATCCAGCCACTTACGCCTGTTTTGCAAGTTTAGGCAGCGAAACCTTACTCCAAACTAACTTAGAATGGAGTAAGTGTAGATTTTTGTATGCTCAGAAAAATCTTGCCTACACTTATCAGGCATAGAGAATGAGAGATGCAGGGCAGGGGGGGGGTTGCGGGCGGGGGAGTGGGGAAGGAAGGTTTACAAACATTAAACACCTCACTTTTACAAATAAAGAGCCATCATCAATAATAAATTATAAATAAATCAACCAATAAAATTTAAAAAAAAATAAAAATAATAAAAAAATCAATAGTAAAAAATTACGTTTCTACTCACCAACTGCAGCACCGGGAACCCTCCAACAGCGTTCTGGGATGGGGCCCCCCCAGTGTCTCTCTCTCTGTGTCAGTCTCTCTCTCTCTCTCTCTCTGTCAGTGTCTCTCTGTGTTTCTGACAGCGAGGGGGAGGGGGGAGGGGAGAGGGGCTGGGGGAGAGGAGGGGAGAGGAGGGGGAGGGTTAGAGGAGGAGGGGGAGAGGAGGAGGGGAGCGAGGAGGAGGGGGAGAGGAGGGAGGGATAGAAAGGGGAGGAGGAGGGAGGGGGAGAGGAGGGGAAAAGGAGGGGGAGGGAGGGGAAGAGGAAAGGGAGGGAAGGAGGGGAGGGGCGGAATGGGAGCTAAATGGGAGGGAGGGAAGGAGGGGAGGGGGGGGGAACGGGAGCTAAATGGGAGGGAGGAAAGGAGGTCCGAGTCCGATCTTCGCCCTGGCAGCCCATTCGGTCAGGGCAAGGGGCGGCGTACTTCGGGCCCCTCCCACACAGCCTCGGGGGCCTGGAGCTACTGCACATGCGCACAGGCTCTAGCACACATGTGCAGAGATCCCGGCACTGTTTTCAGCGCCGGGACCTGGCTCCGCCCTCCATGCGTTCTGCTGCGCTGTGCCAAGGGCCTGGATCGACCGGACGTAGGGGTTGAATACCAAGGTAAATAATAGGCACCGTTTCTGTTCTAAAATGTCGGCGCACCACATGGTGATGCGCTGTTCTAACCCTGGGGGCAAACTTGGGCATCTTGAGTACTGTGTGCAGTTTTGGTCTCCTAATCTGAGGAAGGATGTTCTTGCTATTGAGGGAGCGCAGCGAAGGTTGACCAGACTGATTCCCAGGATGGGAGAACTGACATATGAAGAAATACTGGATCGACTAAGCTTATATTCACTGGAATTTAGAAAAATGAGAGGAGATCTCATAGAAACATATAACATTCTGACAGGATTGGGCAGGTTAGATGCAGGTCGAATGTTCCTGATGTTGGGGAAGTCCAGAACCAGGGGTCAAAGTCTAAGGATGAGGGGTAAGCCATTTAGGACAGAGATGAGGAGAAACTTTTTCACCCAGAGAATTGTGAACCTGTGGAATTCTCTACCACAGAAAGTTGTTGAGTCCAGTTCATTGGATATATTCAAAATGGAGTTAGATGTGGCCCTTCCGCTAAAGGGATCAGGGGGTATGGAGAGAAGGCAGGAGTGGAGTACTGAAATTGCATGATCAGCCATGATCATATTGAATGGTGGTGCAGGCTCCAAGGGCCGAATGGCCTGCTCCTGCACCTATTTTCTATGTTTCTATCACTTGACTGCTATATAATTAAATACAGACGACCACTGTCAGTGAACCAAATAAAAATCGCTGCTAGAGAACTGAATATACACCCCCTCTAGGCTGCCGTGTTATATACTGACCACCAATGAACAATTAAAGCACTGCATACAGACCACTATTAAACTGCTGAGACATTAAACAAAATACAAACACCAAAAGACAACCAGATGCATAGGACCACAGACTGCCACAGAAATCAGTTGCATAGCCACAAGTAATCATTGAGAACACAACACAGATAGAAGGTTAGAATAGTTGACGGTACCGTTGGCTTGGCCACCCCATTTCCTGGGCCCCTGATTTCACTGCCCTTCCACTTGCTCTCACAAAAGGGTCCTTCTTCTCCCCACCTTCCACCGCACCAGACTCTGAATTTGCTCGGTCATCTTTTGTTATTTCTGTCACCTAACATGAGCCTACCATCAAACATTTCTTTTTCGGTCTGCTTTCTTGCTTTTTCATTTTGTTACTTTAAATGTCAGATTACACACACACTCAGTTGTAGTAATGGCAGGATCAGGTCTTTATTAGAATTTCATACTGCACAAAATACACTTCACAAAACCAGTGCATGCTCCCTGCTTGTGAGATACACACTCCAATTCTAGTGTCTCCTCTTGAGAAACACACTCCAATTCTAGTGTTTCTGCCTGCTAAAACAGTGTTCGTTCATAACTCTTATACAAAATCAATTCTTCAAACTCTATATTCCATACATACTATCAATAAATCATGTAACATCAAAAGTACAAACAAATACTAACAGACTGATGATGTAAACTAAAAGACCAGCTACCCAACGTCCTGAAATTAGATCTTATTGCCGCATTTGACCCTTGCCATGAATTATATAACTATAAATACACAAGTGACCAAATTGACACATTCGAATGGCTGAATGACTCTCACACCTTCTAGCATCTGTTTCTATTGAGACATTTTCTGCTTTGATCTAAACTTCAATTTACAATCCACGCTCATCAGAAAGCTGCTTAAACTTTAACCCAGCATGTGTCATCTCAGACTGCGCCGAAAGCGAGGTATTGCAGAAATACGGGCTTTCGCTCCAATAGTCTTCCGCACAGAGCCTCTCTCACTATAATCCACTCTCTGTGCAGGTTTTTCAGTTGTCATGCAACCTGGACATCATAAGGCGCCATCAGACCTGTGGGAGGAGGAAAATAGGGTCCCGAAAAATTGTTTGTGCCAGTTGCCTGCCATGGCCAATTTGCCACCAAACCATGCGGTCAAAAAACAAAACATCGAAGGTGCTTACCAAAATGTATTATAAACCTTGCCTCCTGGATTGTTCATACTCTATTTGACAATGTCAATGGCCTCAGCAGATATAGACCTATATTTGCCAGAGCTTGCCAGATACATCGACACAACTTCTCTCAGTGGAACTTGGCTCATGCTGCGATAGCCACCACGGAACTCATCTGTCCATCTCATCTGGCTTTCACTGTGATATGTGGGACTTTAGTAATACCTGCCCTCCTGTATGGCTCAGAGATATGGGCCATGTACAGTAGACACCTCAAGTTGCTGGGGAAATATCACCAACGATGTCTCCACAAGATCCTACAAATCCCCTGGGAGGACAGGCACACCAACATCAGCATCCTCATTCAGGCTAACATCCCCAGCATTGAAGCACTGACCACACTCGATCAGCTCCGCTGGGCAGGCTACATAGTCTGCATGCCAGACATGAGACTCCCAAAGCAAGTGCTCTACTCAGAGCTTCCTCACAGCAAACGAGCCAAAGGTGGGCAACAGAAACGCTACAAGGACACCCTCAAAGCCTCCCTGATAAAGTGCGACATTCCCACTGACACTTGGGAGTTCCTGGCCCAAGACCGCCCTAAGTGTAGGAAGTGTATCCAGGAGGGCACTGAGCACCTCGAGTCTCAATGCCGAGAGCATGCAGAAATCAAGTGCAGACAGTGGAAATAGCGTGCGGCAAACCAATCCCACTCACCCCTTCCCTCAACGATTATCTGTCCTACCTGTGACATAGTCTGTGGCTCTCGTATTGGACTGTCCAGACACCAAAGAACTCACTTCAGGAGTGGAAGCAAGTCTTCCTCGATTCCAAGGGACTGCCAATGATGATGATGATGTGGGGACGTATGTGTGCAGCCACGATTGGGCCCTTCGCCCATCAGCACACCCACAACAACTGAGACCCATCTGTCCATTCAATGGGAAACTCCATCACTTAAATATTTACGGCTCTTTTAGTCTTCAGTTCTGATGAAAGGTCTAAATCTGAAATGTTAACCTGCCCCTTTTCTTTACGACTGCTGACTAACCAGCAAAATATTTCCAGCACTTTCAGTTATTTCACATTGTACGGAACTTTAAGGTTTTATAAGAATTCCTACATTACAAACTAATAGAATTAGCAATAGAACGGACCCCCAGAAAAGATACAAACTTTAATATCATTTACTAAATAAAATCATCATGGAATGCAGACTGGCAAAAATATATCCCTTTACGTTGGAGCTTACGATATGGTATTATCATTCCTGGTGACATAGCTCACAACACTTTGAAAAATGAAAGCAGTCAATGCTGTCATTTCTAATCTCATCCCACATCAGAAATCATTTCTAGGTTTAATGGAAAGAGACTAATTAGTTGGGTCTACAAGAAGCTAAATTTAGTTGCCACTAGGGATCTTCATCAGCACACGAAAGATGTCCTACTGTCAAACCAATGATGTCAAATTGGAAGATGTAGATTCTACTCCAGCATTTCACCTCGACTTCTTTAGTGAACCCTTAGAGGGATAAGTTAAAATAAAAATGCACGCAAGATAAATATGTTCCCAATAAAGTCAAAGAATTCTACGTCACAGGAGGTGGCCATTTGGCCCATTTGACATGTGCCAGCTCTCTCAGAAAGATGCCTACTGAATCCCATTTTCCTACCCTTTCCCCATAACTACTGGAAGTAGTTATCCACTTCCTTTTTAAAAAAAACTATCGTATGGATTCTCCTTCCACTATTGTTTCTCGGATAATTTCATAGTTCTAATAAACATCTGCCTTAAAAAAAAAAATCTCCTAAACTCCCACTTTGTTTTTGCTGATGATCTTGAATGTAATCCCTAGTAACTGACTCACCAACAAATAGTTATTCTTTATTTGCCTTAGAGAAACCGGTTATAATTTTGAACACCTCTTTTTGATCTCCTCTTCACCTTTTAATGAAAATATTTATGTTTCTGAACCTCCAAATCTCTCTGCTGCTCTACTGTTGGTTTTACAATTTGGTATATATTTTCTCTCCTTATCCCTCCCCCCCAAAATGTATCACCTCATATTTCTCCACACTAAATTTCATATGACATCTAGTTGCCCAACATACCAACCTGTCTATATCCACCCAAAGTCACGGACAGCCCTCTTCACAGTTAAAAACATACTTCCTATTTTTTCCACCATCTGCAGATGTTGATATTGTGCCTCCTATATCCGAATCAGGATCATTTATTTCTTCTGAGAAGAATGGTCCCAACACTGACCCTGGTGGAGACCACTCTTTACTTTCCATCAATCTGAAAAAAAAGCATCTCTCCTTTATCTAACTTCCTATACAGGATACCTCTAATACCACATGCCTTAATTTTCTCAACAAGCTGGCATCACTGATAGAAGTCCGATACATGGGAGACATAAGATGATTATGTTGGGGACATCTTGTTGTTTACAGGAGATAGCTCCATATCTGGCATAATAAATGTGCAAATTTCTAAATTTGCAGGAAAATAATGTTGACCCCTGGATAGAGTACAAGAGAAATTATATCCCCTCGATGAAGATAAGGGCTTTAGACAGAGAGCCCTTTTAAATCAACAAAGAAATGGCCTCAGAGAATTATCCTTCTTGCTCCCAAGAAGACTGCTATCTCAAATATATAAATCGACCATCAAGGAAAATGTGCAGATGAACAGATCAGGTGCAATCAACATTTTCTTTAAATGCTTACTAGTCCTTTCCAGCTGCTGGTATCAAAAACAGGTAAATAGAAAAGAGACAGCTAGATGTATTTAAGGAGGAAAGAGCATTGAAGAACATTGTGAGATCAACCAAGAAAGGGTTATCTCTTAAGATCTGGGGCCTGAATTTGATGAAGGCCCCCGCCCGCCCAAGTGTCGCCCAAAGGACCATCGATGACCGCCGAGGTCCCTGATGGTTCTTTGGGCGGGGTTTTCATCACCCAGGTCCCTTGAAGGTCGGTGGGCAGCAAATCTGTTACGTTCGCCGTCAATCTGTGTGGCAGCTGGCGGGAGCTCTCAATCTCGGCGGCAAAGGCGTTTGCCGCCCAAGTGCCGCTGAGGATGGAGTCGGGCCCACGGAGGGTCGAAGAGCTGAAAATTTCAATCATCAGAAAAAAAATCCACCGGAAGACCTCTAGGGGATAGCGTTGAAATAAGTCGCTGTGAAATTTTAAAAAAAAGTTTACTAACCTTTTTTTCAGAATCTTCATACCTACCGTCGGGGACAGACCGGTCTCCTCGCAGCGGTCCACCCTCGTTCTGGCGCCGACTCCCACCAACTCCCGGTCGCATGAATCTGGCATCTCGGCGGGCGGGAGAACACTTATTCCACTCAGCCGTCCGCTGACGTCAGCGGGCAGTTCCCAGCGGCTCTCTCCTCCCGCCTACTCCAGCCCACATCGAAAGTGTCACTGGGCGGATCTTCACGAGGAATGTCAGTGGCAGTGGGCGGCAAGGTGATCAATTTCGAGCCCCATATTCATAAAGTTCATTCAAAACTATTGTTGTGTAGCTGTTGACAATGTATTGCAGATGTGCAAATAGATAGAAAGTGGCAAAATGGTCCATTGTGAATATATATTGTTAGTTTTAAAAGAACAGACTATTTAAATAATCTGTAATTGGGAATCACAATTGACCTCATTCACATTTGAATGTTCAGTTCAGCTCAGAGCTCATCCTTAAAATAAGTCACATTGCCAAACTTAATTTAGGAAATAAAATGAACTGACCTAGACACAAAAACAAAATATTGCGGGTGCTGGAAATCTGAAATAAAAACAGAAAATGCTGGAACTAGTCAGCAGGTCAGGCAACATCTGTGGAGAAAGAAACAGAGTTAACGTTTCAGGTCGATAACCTTTCGTCAGAATTGGAAGAAGTCAGAGATTTAACAGTTTTTAAGCAAATGCAGAGCCTGCGAAAGGGGACGGTGAGTGGAGGGAGTAACAGAGTGAGTCATCTGTGATAGGACGGAAGTCTGGAGAGATTAAATGACAACAGGGATGATGGTTCAAGGCAGGAGAGAATTGTAATTGGCCAATTAAAGATAGATCTAGAGGAGCTGTACATGGCAACAGCAGAATCATTAGCAGCACCTGCTGTCTGAAAGAAATGGGAGTAGTGGTTATGATCTAAAGTTATTGAAATCAATGTTGAGCCCAGAAGGTTCTAAAGTGCTTAATCGAAAGATGAGGTGCTGGTGCTCTGTTTGAAGTTTTTGCTATGTGCAAGAGTCCTATAATTGTCTAGATTCAGACCACTTCAGTTTACTGAGAAAGATGTACACAGGTAGAATACATTCATCTAAACCTATGAATTGCTTTGTTCATTGTTTGCCAAATAATTCCATAGTGAGGAGTGGTGAATGATAGTCTTTGGATAGAGCTAAGAAAACAAAGGGAGATCCAAAAAAGATGACATTGCCAGTATCTAGTAACATGCAGAGTTATTTGGCTTCAACCTCATCAATATCAATGCTGGGAATTTCCTTGGGCGTTCTCCCAATCAGCCGGGATAATTTCAGCGCAAGATCGGCAGAAACCTCTTTTATTTGGCATAAATGGAGTTTCGGCCTATCTTCCACCGAATATATGACAGCCCATTGGGAGAATCTCCTGAAAAAATTCCCTTTTCTAAACTTGAATACTTCGCTAATCTTATCCATTGTATTCTACTTTAACACCATTTCTGTTAGGAGTCAAACTGGATAGGAAACCCACACTAAGGGCTAGAATCTCCACATTTTTTGCATGCTTAACGCCCACTTAATGCCCATTTTACCGCTGAAATTACATTGCACACCCATATATCACCCATTTTGGCACAAAATGGAAACTGGCGGGCATTTTTAGGAATCTTATCGTTGAGCATTACGTTCCCCATGTGCTAAACGCCGAGAAAAAATATTACCGCCTGCCCACTTTTTTTTGCCGGAATCAGCAGAATGGGCGAATTTAACATCCATAATATCACCCAGCGTTACTTTACGCATGGAATTAACGCCAAGATTCAATATTAATGCCCGCCCACTGTTTTTTGTCATAAAGAGCATATTTACCCAAACTAGTGGCCATGGAGATCGCCCATCGTCAATTTCACCACCTCGCACACATATCGCCCACAATATCGCTCGACCAAAAAACCGCTCACAAAAAGTGGAACTAACCGGAATGAATCACAGCGTTATGGACGCCACGTTCTCGATCACATGTCTCATCCTTTTAAAGGCTGCTGTGCTTCAACCTCGGCGGAGTTCGGATGTACTCTGCAGGTCGTTGGAGTTGATGTGAACATCTCTAAAAACATCTTGACCATACTGTGACCGATCGGAATTGAAGAGGTGTGTTCGTCAGGACATTCCTTGTTTGTGAGCAATCGGTGGAAAACAGAGAGCTACTGCAATGAGGCCAGTCCTTTCTCACCCTCTCTTGGTGACCAAATACATGCAGCAGACTCGACATCGCCAAAGGAACGCTGCACTGCATTATGTGCCCAATGTAACAAGCGATAGATATTATACCCCAAGCAAGTACAAGGAGAAGCATTCTTACCTCGACTTGACCGACACCACCTGCCTTTGGAGATTGCGCTTCCACAAAGAGGTTATCACTGAGGTATGCCAGCTGATAAGGACAGATCTGCAGCCTGCCAGCACCATCAGTACTGCACTTTCCGTCGAGGTCAAAGTCACTGCTGCACTGTCGTTCTACGCCTCGGGTTCTTTTCAGGCCACAACTGGCGACATTGCGGACTTTCTCAGCATGCCACACATCGCTGCATTAGACAGGTCACTGAAACCCTGTACGCACGCAGGAGGGACTTGATCAGCTTCCCTATGACCAGGGAGGCGCTGAGTGAGAGGGTTCTAGGAGTCTCCAGAATCGCAAACATCCCCAAGGTGCAGGGAGCAATAGACTGTACACACATTGCGATGCAGGCAACTTTTCAGGATGCAGAGGTTTTCAGGAACTACAAGGGATTCCACTCCCTGAATGTCCAACTGGTTGTTGACCACCAGCAAATTATACTGGCAGTGAATGCTGAATTTCCGGGCACAAAATGGAAACTGGCAGGCATTTTTAGGAAATTTATCGTTGAGCATTACTTTCCCCATGTGCTTAATGGCGAGAAAAAATATTACTGCCCGGCCACTTTTTTTTGGCAGAATCAGCAGAATGGGCGAATTCAACATCCATAATATCACCCAGCGTTACTTTACTTACTTTACGCATGGAATTAACGCCGAGATTCAATATTAATGCCCGCCCACTGTTTTTTGTCATAAAGAGCATATTTACCCAAACTAGCGGCCATGGAGATTGCCCATCGTCAATTTCACCACCTTGCACACATATCGCCCACAATATCGCTCAACCAAAAAAATCGCCCACAAAAAGTGGAACTAACCGGAATGAATCACAGCATTATGGACGCTCACATCCTGCGTGAGAGCACTGTATCTGACTTGTTTAACAATGAGCCACAAGGTCAATGCTGGATGCTTGGGAACAAAGGATATGGCCTCGCCACCTGGCTGATGACCCCCCCTGCAAGACACCACGCCGAGGCCAAAAGGCGATACAACGAGAGCCACAGAGCAACTCGCAATCTCATGGAGAAAACCATTGGAGCACTGAAGCAGCGCTTTAGATGCGTGGACCACTCAGGAGGCGAGCACCAATACCACCCTGAGCAGGTAGCTCAATTCGTGGTGGTGTGCTCCAGGAGGGGACAAGAATTGCCTGATGAGTCTGACAGTCCACCTCACCAGAGAGAGGAAGAGGATGACGAGGAGGCAGATGCTAACATCGGCCCAGACAATCAGGCTGATACTGAGGCCATGCCCCCGCCCCCTGTAGACTGCATGAAAGGGCCCATGGTGGCATGATAGCTGCAAGAGCCTTACATCAGGAGTTCATCAATGATCGCTTTGCCTGAAAGAACATTGGTGTTATTTACAAGGTTGACACACTGCTGGGTATGCAGGTCATACATCAATGGTGGGCATCACCTTGCTGACAGTTAAAGTTTAAGTTGATTGAAGTTAAGTGTGATTATACCCTTTGATGTTAAGGAATCACCAGTGTGTAATGGTGCAGCTATTTGTGCTACAAGGTTTTGTTAAATAAAAAACATTTAAACCGAACATTAGTCTGATATCATCTGTACAAACTAACTCTTTCCACCCCTCCCTCCATGCCCACCCCCACCCCCCACTTCTCCTCCCCACCTCTACTCCTTCCCCTTCCCCTCCTGACTTCAAGCCGCCTGGCCGAGGAGGTCCTCAGGTGATGCTTCATTGCTTCATTGGGGGGGGGGCGGGGGGGGGGCGCGGTTGGTGGGGTGATGGCCGAAGCGCTGCTTGGACAGCTACGGGAGAGGGCAGTCCCGAGTTGGGAATGTCTCCGAGCCTTAAGCAAGATGTTGCTGCTGGCTCTCATTGGCAATGGCGGCGCTCTGGGACCACTGGGAGCCCTCTGCCACCAGTGTTCATGGCTGCCAGCTCAGGGCCTCCTCCATCCTTTCCATGGTATATCTTATTTGTTGGACAAAAACTCGGTGCCAACTATGTTCTTGGTGCTCAGTAGGAATTTTGCTGCTGGTGAATCTCCGTCGTTCCTCCCACAACAGCCAGACAAGCACACACCACAGCCACATATGCTTTCAGTGCATCTGAGCTCCCTCCCTTTCTCCTCTTCTGCGCATGTCATGATGACCCTTGACCTCCTGAATCGCGGCCATGCCATTGCTAAGGACGGCCACACTTTTGATATCGCTCGCGGTAACGCACATTTTCAAAAATGGAAACTAGGTGTTTTGAGAATGGGCGAGAAGCCGACGATCAGAAAACCCTTTTTTAATGCCCATTTTTGGGCGATAAGCACAAAAGTGGAGGTTCTAGCCCCAAGAAAGAAAAGTTTGTATATCACTGATTTTTATTGTTGTGTAGAATGTCACAGAATCTACAATACAGAATCAGGCCATTCAGCCCAACTGGTCAATGTCAGTGTTTATACTAAACATGAGCCTCCTCCCACTCTAATTAACTTTTGCCACACTACCTTCTTATCCCTTTATTCCTTTACCCCTCACCAAAAACCTCACACTAAGTCCCATTCACCCATCACCCCTGTGCTCGCTGACCGATATTGGCTCCCGGTTAAGCAACACCTTGATTTCAAAATTCTCATCCTTATTTTCAAATTGCTCAATGGCCTCGCCCCTCCCTATCTCTGTAATCTCCTCCAGCCCCACAATCCCCCCCCCCCCCCGAGATGTCTGCACTCCTCTAAATCTTCTCTCTTGAGCATCCCTGATTATAATCGCTCAACCATTGGTGGCTGTGCCTTCGGTTGTCTAGGCTCTAAGCTCTGGAAACCTCTCCAACTCTCTTTTCTCCTTTAATACGCTCCTTAAAACCTACCTCTTTGACCAAGCTTTTTGTCATCTACCCTAATTTCTCCTTATGTGGCTCGGTGTCAAACAAAATGTTTTGTCTTATAATACTCCTGTGAAGCGCCTTGGGATGTTTTACTACTTTAAAGACGTTATATAAATACAAGTTGTTGCTGTATGCATCATGACTCCCCTTAAATGCATCAATGCTAACTGCTTCAGTCAGTCCATTTGGCAGCGATTTCGACATTCTCACCATTCTCTCTGCCAAACAAATCCTTCTTCATTCCTTATTTGTTCTGTTACTTGTTGTTCAAGTAGGGTCAAGACCAGCACCCTGGTGATGTTCCCCTTTCTAGCTAAGGGACACCAAGACTATTTGTAGGACTCCCACCAATATCATGACATAGAGCAGCTGCCTCATAACAAGCCAAGTATAAAACCTGGGACTTTCTGGGCTGTATGGCTCAATTGCAGAGCGGCTCCTCCAGCTGTGATATTGGGGGAAGCATCAGCTTGTATGTTGGTTTATTAGCAACGGTTTACCAATCACACTACACATTGCCAATTCAACTATTTTAGTTGTGCACTTTAAATAAATGCCCCCTGCAAAGGAGGGGTCACACTCCAAATTTTTTTTTTGTGCCCCTTTTTTTGGGGGGAGTGCGGTTTTAGAGCACTCAAAACAGAAATTATACAAGTGCCCCCTAGCTAAAAGGCAGGGGGGGGGGCACCAAAACCGGAAAATTAAACAAATTAAACTTTAAACTTACATGATCAAAGTAAAATTTGGTTGCCAGGGATGACGATGCACTCCAGTTCCCCCGGCGCCCACCTTTCGCGGAAGGCCGCGAGCATACCGGTGGACACCGCATGCTTCATCTCCAGGGACACCACAGGGCCCACTCAAGCACTTAGAGAGTTAACTTGCTTTATGATTAATTGCCCTACACGTTTCAGCTGAAAATAGTAATGTTCATTAGCACCTTGTTAACATAATCCAATAAAGTCACCCGCACAACCACTCTTTTTGTTGAGAACAAAAAATAAACATTAACTCAAGTGCCCCCTGATTAACGGAAGGGAACACTCCAAATACTTTTCAAGTGCCCTTTTTTGTGGTTTTTTTTGTGTTTTTCTTGTAGGGTTTTTTTGGGCATTGAGGGGCAAATTATATAAGTGCCCCCTGACTCAGGGGACACTAAAACTGGCAATAAAAACAAATTAAACTTTAAAACATATAAAGTCAAATTAAAATTTGATTGCCGGGGTTACTGATGCACTCCAGTCCCTCCGGCACCCACCTCTCGCGGAAGGCCGCGAGCGTACCGGTGGATACCGCGTGCTCCATCTCCAGGGATACCCTGGCTCGGATGTAAGCACAGAAGAGAGGCAGGCAGTCGGGCTGAACGACCCCCTCGACTGCCCGCTGCCTGGACCGGCTGATGGCGCCCTTGGCCATGCCCAGGAGCAGTCCTACGAGGAGGCCCTCGGCCCTACCCGCTCCCCTCCGCACAGGGTGCCCAAAGATCAGGAGTGTGGGACTGAAGTTTAACCAGAATTTGAGGAGCAGCCCCTTTAAATAATGGAACAGGGGCTGCAACCTCGCACATTCTATAAAAACATGGAACACGGACTCTTCCAGACCGCAGGAATTGCAGGCGGCCTGGGAGCCCATGAACCGGCTTAAAAATTGATTGCATGGGACTGCTCCGTGCACCACCCTCCAGGCCAAGTCCCCGATAAATAATGGGAGGACTCCCACTTAGAGTGCACTCCATCGGGGACCCCCGCCTCCTCCGGACGGCAAGGTGTTGCGCCATGACATGTCCGGGTGGCAGACGAGGATGGCAAGATTGAGAGTGTGCAGGAGCAGCCCATACAGGAAACACCTCCGCGCATAACTGAAAGGCACGGAGGGGATTTCCCCGAGTCGGCTCAAGTTGTGAGGCGCCGGCTCCCAAGGGAGGTTTCTGGGCTTGGTGCCGATGTGGAATTCCGTCCAGACGGGGGTCAGTTCAGACGGGACCTCCCCACTTGCTTGAGCCTTCTCGACACACCTAACGGAGTCAGGGCCCAGCGCTGTTTTTAGCGACTCGATGGCATCGGCCGCGCGGTGGACATCGGCCCAGTTCAGGCGCTGTGCCAGCACGTTTGTCGCCATCCAGCCCGCTCCTCCGCCATTGAGCAGGTCCCTGATCCTGGTCACCTCGCCAGCCACAGCCCTCTCGTCTGCCTGCCACCTAAAACCGCGGTCGTGGAGGTACGGATTCCTGAGCAGCGGCTCCTCACCCGCACTACCATCCAGTAAATTCATGGTCCACCGATGAAGCTTCAGCTTAATGCGAGTGCTTTGAGCTCAAGTAGCACTATACTGTTTAATTATAGTCTTATCTAGTGTCAGCTGTGACTCAGTGGGTAGCAGTCTTGCCTCTGGCTCAGAAAGTTGTGGGTTCAAGTCCCACTCCAGCACAAATATCTAGGCTGACACTCCAGGGGAGTGCTGCAGTGTCAAAGATGCTGGATGAGACATTAAACCGAGGCCCCATCTGCTGTCTCAGGAGGATGTAAAAGATCCCATGGTACTATTTTGAAGAGCAGGGGAGTTATCCCTGGTTCCTGGCTAATATTTATCTCTCAATCAACATAACAAAAACAGATTATCTGGTCATTTTCACATTGATGTTTGTGGGAGCTTGCTGTGTGCAAATCGAACTGAAACGTTAACTCTGTTTTTCTCTCCACAGATGCTGCCTGACCCACTGGGAATTCCAGCATTTTCTGTTTTTATTTCAGGTTCCAGCATCCGCAGTATTTTGCTTTTATTCAGTCACCCTGTCCCTAATAACACATTCTAGTAACTTCCCCACAACAGATGCTAGATTTTCTCGGAACATCAGAGAGTCGGCCATTCAGACCCTCAAGCCTGTTCTGCCATGTAATTAGATCATAGCTGATCTGCACCTCAACTCTATTTACCTATCTTTGATCCATGTCCCTTAATACTGTTGCCTAATAGTCTTGGAAATTTCAATTTACCCAGCATCCATAGCCTTTAGGTGGAAGGAGTACTTATTTTCCCTGCCGTCTTTTGGATGAGACGTTAAACCGAGGCCCCATCTGCTCTCTCAGGTGGACGTAAAAGTTCCCATGGCACTATTTCAAAGAAGAGCAGGGAGTTATCCCTGGTGTCCTGGCCAATATTTATCCTTCAATCAACATAACAAAAGCAGATTATCTGGTCATCATCACATTGCTGTTTGTGGGAGTTTTATGTGTGCAAGTTGGCTGTCGCGTTTCCCACAGTACAACAGTGACTACACTCCAAAAGTACTTCATTGGCTGTTGATAGAGAATTCAAACAGGCTGCAAAGTTGAGAAAACACAAACCCTTGCCTATGTGAGAGCGAGCACTTTGCATTAAGACATCAATCAACTTGACATTTCAGGACTTTTGGCAGCGAGCCAATTATGGGCTAACAACATATCAATTGAACCAATAAGGTCAAAGGAGGCGAGGTCATGATTGTAAATTGATCCAGGATAAGTACAGCCATTTTTTGCCATGTGTTTTAGAAGGACAAAGGACCTGGCATAAAGCCAGCAGTTTGTTGCAGCTGCCAGAATAAAGTTATGTTAAACTATCACCGGAGTTCGCATCTCATTGAAAATGAAGAGATCTAACAATTTTGGCATCACGAACAGGATCACTGAGGGAAGAAACTGAATTTTGGACATCGGACCCACATACTGAGGTAAGGACTCCTCTTCATAAAAGTCCTCGGTCAATTGTCTAAAATCATCTCCCCTTCGACGTGATTCTGAAAGCCTCCGGTTTGTGAACCCTCCGGTTGGTAATCGCTCAAGGACCCATAGACGTCTAAACTTCGGCGGTGTGTTAGTTACTTCATCACCGACTCACTGATCAGCTGGAAAGCCTACGACTCGAGACCCCAGTAAGGAAATTAGTACTATGGCAGCAGAAAATAAGAGCAAAGAATTGCCTACAACTGTTAAAGGCGGGTGGGCACCACCTGAGGTTTCGATAGATGAAATCCTCAAACAGTTGAAAGAATACATAGAGCAACAATTCGACTTTCTGAAACCTGTATTAAGACTGAACAAAAGTATGGAACCTCCAAAGGACAATGGTCCTTGGACGAGATCAAAAGGGTCTGGGGAAAAATGACCCATGTGAAAAATCAAGAGCGAACCAGATGGTCCTTAGCTGTTATGGGACAGGTCTGACAGCGGAATGAAATTATAACACGTTCCCAACTTAATAGGGACCTGACCAGTACAAAGGACCAATTGCAAGCGGTTTGTGAACAGCTGCGACAGAAAAAACTTGAACTTGAAAAGTCGGAAGCGGAAGTTAAAGATCTTAAAGGTGAAATTAAAGAATGGAAAAAATCATTAGGTCAAGAGACAGTAATAAGAAAAGGAAAATGTATCGGTCAATTCCCAGGGTACCCATGTTTGGATAAATTAAAAGTGCAAACCCGAAGACACGACCAAGGAATAAATACGGGTTCTGAGTCCTCCGATGATACAGGGTCGGAGGATGAAGAATTAGGGGTGCGCTTTGCCCTGTGTTAAAAAAAGACGAGTTGTAGTCAAATCAGAAGAGACTGTGGATGAGGGCGGAACCAAAAAAATGAAGAAAAGGTTGTATGAAAAATATTTAGTTCATGATCCGGCAGACCTAGAGAAAATTGATAAATGGTCCAAGGAGTTGCCCAATCCAAAGAAAGGGGGAGTGAAAATGTGGGATCAATTGGACCGCTAAAGAAATATATATCAACTTCATCCCTGGGACAGAGTGCAAATTTTGACCATAATAGTGCCAAAAACACAGGGAAGAAAATTGTACGACAAGGTAGAAGGAGCTTTGGGGCGGGATGAGCAAGAATTAGACACAGGGTGGGATGCGATTAAACACTGGCTGCAAGCCTTCAGTCCAGCTGAGACAGACTGGGGAAAAATTGCAGCCTGCCAACAGAAAGGAACAGAGGAGGTCCTGGAGTATGACGAGCGGTTTAGGTGCAGGTGGCTAGAACATTCGGGTATGAATAATACGGATGAGGAATCTGGAATATTCTGCTGTCAAGTCTATTAGGATCATTTTACAACTTCCAACAGTAATATTGCAAGCAGCAGGTCTAAAGCCAGAACTGTCCAAAATGCTTAAGGTAGTGTTACCGGACTGGGAAGGTAGAGGAACTACCTTTGCAGCGTTGGTGGAGCGATGTAACCAATTAGACAGGGATATGGGAGCTAAAGTCCGATCTGTGCAGGCTATGGGATGGAAATCCCAGGATTCCGATAAACAGTCATTAGGAAAATTACCCAGAAAATGTCATTATTATGGGAAAGGTCACTGGGCCAAGATGTGCAGGGCGAAACAGCAAGGTCATGGCCGGGGAAGAGGACGCAGCCAGGGATACGATTCAGCCAACAAACCAGGCTTGCCACAAGATAATGACCTCATAGAACCGTTTAAGCGACTGACAATACAAAAACAGAAAGAGTTACTTGGGATAGCAAAAAACGATTAGAGCCCGCCCTGGCCCCCCTCCTCGCACTAATACAACAGAGGGGAGATGGGATATATATAACTGTGAGGGTGGGCGATAAGGATGTGGACTGTCTTTTAGACACAGGGGCAGAATTTACATGGTTACCCCTACAATGTGGAGACTCTTTGCCGTTGGATGGTATGGCACGTACAACCTCTGGAGTTGGGGGCCATAAACTGGAAATTAAAAGGACAACACCGGTACTTATAGGGCTGGGTCTACATGACTAACCACGCCAGTCTGGATCAACCCCTTTTAGGAATGGACGTCCTAATCCAAGTAGATTCATCGTTGCATTTCGAGGATGGTCGAGTGACATGGTCAATTAGAACTTTGAAGAAGAATTGAAGGAACACGCGATATGGGCTAAAGATAAGAATGATTGTGGCCGACTCCAGATGGAGCCACGTCATTTACTGGGACCAAGCCTCCATGCACTAAACAGTATCCCATCAGTCCAACTGCCATCGCGGGAATCTTACCGGTTATTCAGCAATTGGAGAAACAAGGGGTGCTTATTAAAACGCATAGCTCCTCCAATAGCCCCATGTGGCCGGTACAGAAATCAAATGAGACTTGCTGTTTGACCGTCGATTATAGGAAAGCTAACTAGTGTATTGATCAAAAAGCTCCTTTGGTCGCAGATCCCTCCACCATTTTTAATGTCCTCAAACCAGAACATAAATATTTCTCGGTTATAGATTTTGGTCGGTGCCTCTGGCACTGGAGGTTCGACAGTGGTTTGCTTTCACTGTCCAAGGACAACAGTATACTTGGACCCGGTTACCACAGGGTTTCCACAACAGCCCTACGGTATTCCACATGGCTTTACAAAGCCATTTGCGAGAATTACCTCCCCTGTCATCCACAGTCATCCAACATGTAGACGATATCCTGCTAGCTTCAAACACAGAAGAACAGCATGAACAAGATTTACGAGCTCTGCTGGACCACCTTTGGCTGAAAGGACATAAAGCCAGCATCGACAAAGCACAAATATCCCAAGAAGAGGTTGTATACCTGGGACAAAAGATTTCACAAAGAAAGAGAGAACTTACCCAGGATAGAACTGCAGCCATTCGGGCTGCTAAAAAACCCACCACTATTCAGGAACTAAGGTATTTTTTGGGATTGTGTAACTTTAACAGAAATTGGATTGACTCCTTCACACAGCTTGCTCAGCCATTGAATGATGTCTTAAAGGGAAAATGTGCCTTTAAAGAAGCCATCACCCTCACTAAGGAACAGCAAGAGGCCTTCCTGAGTTTGAAAAAGACTTTGTGTTCGGCACCGGCTCTGGGACTCCCCGACAGTGGTAAGCCATTTACCCTGTTTGTCCATGAGAAAGAAGGATACATGATGGCTATACTGACACAAGAACATGGGGATCGACAAAGACCTATTGGCTATTATTTGGCAAAACTGGATGCGGTAGCTCTCGGATGGGGAAGTTGCCTAAGGGCCATGGAAGCTACATGTCGAGCGGTAATGACCACTGCGGGTCAAGTCCTCGACCAAAAGCTGATTGTCAAGTGCCCCACACCATACGCGCTTTGCTGTCTATGAATAGAAAGTTTCAGGTGACAGCAGCTAGATGGACCCGCTGGACAGCTGTTTTGGAAGCTCCTAATCTCCATATCGTCCGGGCCAGCCCGGTTAATCCCGCAACTATGCTCCCGATGTCAGAATCGAGGGAGCAAGAGGGGGGAGAATGTGAAGAGCATGACTGCATGGAGATTTTAAAAGCAACAGAAGAAGCAGCCTTAGCAGCAGAGGAGCCTCTGCACAACCCAGACCTCATCCTGTTTACAGATGGTTCCTCCTTTGTGGACAATGGTATCAGAAAAGCAGGATGGGCAGTTACAACCTTATATGAGGTAGTGGCAAAAGGATGTTTACTGTCAGGAACATCAGCACAACAGGCCGAATTACGGGCCCTGTCAGAAGCTTGTCGAATAGCAGAAGGACAGACAGCTAATGTCTACACAGATTCGCGTTATGCTTTTGGAGTCACTCACGACTTTGGTCTGTTATGGCAGAAAAGAGGATTCCTCACTGCTGCTGCTACACCTATCCAAAATGGAAAAGAAGTCCGAGACTTACTAGAGGCCATACAATTACCTCAGGAAGTGTCCATCCTGAAGTGTAAGGCATACCAAGACAAATACCACGGAAGCACAGGGAAATACCCTAGCCGACCAGGCAGCTAAAGATGTCGCCTCACAGGGCGCTCCCCCAGAAGAACCAACACAAATGTGCAGATTGAAAGCGCTCAGGACTCTGACACGAGACCTTCAAACAATGCAAGGCGAGTGCTCCCGAGAGGAAAAATGGACATGGATTGAGGCAGGAATTAAGCTATGCGAAGATGGTGTCTGGAGACAAAGAGTTACCGACAAGCCAGTCGCGCCACAAGCGCTTATGCCTTTTTTAGCCCAACAGATCCACTCGTGGGGACACTTGGCCTCACAACAGATAATGGTACGGTTCCAGAAAAGCAGGTGGGGTCGAGGATTTAAAAAACATGCCCAGTTGGTAGCAGACCGTTGTGTGGTCTGCCAGAAAAATAATTCTGGACCCATCATGGTAATGCCCCAACTGAGGCCCCCTGCCCCTGTCGGACCATTCCAGCATATGCAGGTCAATTACATATCTCTCCCTCCATGCCAAGGATACACTAACATTCTTGTCATGGTCGACAGATTCTCTAGATGGGTAGAAGCTGTCCCAACTAAAAGAGCCACAGCCAATCACACTGCAAAGGTCTTGTGTAAGGATTACATTCCCCGATGGGGAGTCCCGAGTAGCATTGACTCAGATCAGGGAACACACTTCACAGGTGCTGTCTGCCAAGAAGTCTGTAGGTTACTGAACATTCCGTGGGATTTACACTGTCCTTATCACCCACAATCATCAGGACAAGTAGAGCAAATGAATCGAACTCTGAAACAACGGCTTGCCAAATATCACCAAGAAGGAATACCATGGCCCCAGGCACTACCAATAATGCTATGTAGCATTAGGGCAACCTCAAACAGAACTACAGGTCTAAGCCCATTTGAAATTATAACAGGAAGACCCATGTCACTGCCAGGAACTATTGATTTACGGAAAGCTGATGTTCACTTAATGAGTCTCACTTTGTTATCATAATGCTATTAGTTCTGTTTCCCGACAGGTATCGGCAGCTTGGGGTAATCCACCCGAAGGAGGACACGACATCATCCCGGGAGTCTGGGTGTATGTGAAAAAGTTGCATAAAGAATCTTTGGGTGCCAAGTGAGAGGGACCTTACCAAGTGTTATTGACCACCCAGGCAGCTGTTAAAAGTCCAAGGAAAGAAAGCCTGGATCCACGCCTCACACGTTAAATGAGCACCCGTAACTGAAGCTGAAATTTGATAAGGACAATGACTTTTTGCCAAAATGTATACATTTACTGTACTATTAACTGCAGGTATTCTAGGCATTTGCCTACTTCTTACTAGCTCTGCACCAAAGGGAAATAGTAGAGTACCCAGGGAATTACATGTAAATACTTTTTTACATATGTCATACATTTATGCCAAACAAAATAACATTTCTAGTTGTTGGGTGTGTGCGCATATTCCTATTCACTCAAAGGGAGGGATTACCTTGAGCCCAATTCCCTTGAATATCTCAGAAATGGCTGAGTGGATAATTAATCAAAACAAAACAGGCAATGCGTTTCAGGATACAGAAGACTGGGCATGTAAATGGAAGTCGGCAGGTTACAATCTGACTACCTTTGAAGGGGGATACCAACCGTGCTACAATAATTCCAAACGGCCCCTATTTTTTGTTATCACTAATACAACGTGGGTAGGAAGACCAGGGGAATCGGTCGGTCTGATTAGAAACATCAAAGGATGCCAAAATATGGGGTATAGTAACTGCTCCCGGAATTATAATATAATCAAGCCACGGAACCGTCCAAACTGGGCCGATGTGGGAGTTCTTAACGTAACGGGGATCCTGAATAAAACAGATGGAAAAGCCTGGACAGGCCCCAGAGTGTTGCTGACAAAGAAATAGCAAACATTCATTGCCTATAATGGCACCTATTGGGTGTGTGGCCATAAGGCCTACCCTTGGCTGCCCCAGAATTGGACGGGATCCTGCTACTTAGCCGACATTGTGCCATATATGTATCATATAAAGTCATTGTCGGAACATCTACACCGTCCTAAGAGAGCTATCACAGAAACAGAGAGGTTCTTTGCCAGTCTGATTCCTGGGTATGGGACCGCCAAACTGGCAAGGAAATCCATTAACATGGCATCCGTTGTGGAACGGGTAGCCAATGATACCTCAGAGGCCCTAGTTAAAATCAATGCAGAAATGGTAGCAATCCGCACAGTAGCCCTACAGAATAGACTAGCCCTTGGCTACATCCTGGCTGAGAAGGGAGGTACTCGCGCCCTGAGTGTTGCACATATATCCCAGATAGCTCCGAAGAATTTACCCACTTAGCGGAGCATATCCAGAAGGAGGTAGAAAAACTTAAGCAACCTCCATCATTCACTTTGTGGAGTGGAACCACTGAATGGCTAGGTTCAATAGGAACTTCATTGGTGGGAGACTTAATTCTATTCATTGTAATTATTTTACTTTTATATTGTTTGTTTATGTTGATTAAATGTTGTTGCAACCAGGCGGCTGTAACTGCTGTCCCGCAGGTGAGACACCTTGCAGGTCCCAGCAGACCATCTGTACATGGCACAGGGGTATGTTATGCTTAAGGGAAGGTTGTTTACTAGTTGAATTAAGATATTGATTTGGATTAAATTGGAATGAGGTTAATTAACCTACTAAAACCAGACTTCCATTGTGGCCACGATGGAATTCGAGTTGATGTAAATTTGTGTAGCAGCTACTAGTCCGGACATGTGGCGAAACACATCCACAAATTTTCAAAGGAAACTCTATTAACATGTATGAAATTATTTTGTAGAATGTTTAACCAGTGATACCTGATGTTTTATGATTCAGTTTGTGAAAGAATCAAAGGGGGGATTGATAGAGAATTCAAACGGGCTGCAAAGTTGAGAAAACACAGACCCTTGCCTATGTGAGAGCGAGCACATTGTATTAAGACATCAATCAACTTGACATTTCAGGACTTTTGGCAGCGAGCCAATTATGGGCTAACAACATATCAATTGAGCCAATAAGGTCAAAGGGGGCGAGGTCACGATTGTAAATTGATCCAGGATAAGTACAGCCATTTTTGCCATGTGTTTTAGAAGGACAAAGGACCTGGCATAAAGTCAGTAGTTTGTTGCAGCTGCCAGAATAAAGTTATGTTAAACTATCACCGGAGTTTGCATCTCATTGAAAATTAAGAGATCTAACAGCTGTAAAGCACTTTGAGATGACCAGTGGTTGTGAAAGGCGCTATATAAATGCATGTCTTTCTTTCTACCATTTGTGTGAAAAAGTACTTCCTGATTTCACTCCTAAATGGCCTAACTCCAATTTTAAGATTGTATCCCCTTGTTCTGGAATCCCCCACCAGAAGAAATAATTTCTCTGTATCTACGTTATCAAATTATTTCATTATTTTAAACACCAGGTCAAATATAAAATGCTAGAGCAAATCTTCCTGTTCTCCAGTCTCACATGTGCCTCTTTTCCCAACATCAGAAAAGCTGCAAGATATTTTCCCGTTTCCCACACCAGCTATCCATTGGGGTCCCGGTGATATTCCCAATTTTAGTGGAATTAGTGCTAAATTTAGTGGCAGTTTCGAGCTGCGAGACCATGCCTACTGAGAACTAGCTTAAGACTGCCCAGGCTTTAATGTGGGATTTTACAGTCAACAGAGACTTTCATTTCATCAGTTGAAGTCTCCCGTTGTGCTTTCATAAATCCTGTTTTACTTGGTTGCCCACTTAAATTGATGTTCACTTTAATATGCAATATGTATTTCAGATTGGCAATTGACTTACATTTAATTGCTTAAATAGTCTCAGTACTGGACAGAAACTGCTCTCAATTGTTCTGGCCAAGAATTTGCCACTAACATGATGGCAATCTCACATCAGAATTCTGCAACTGGTTCTCACCGCTAGTCACCATGCCATACAATTTGCGAACAGCATTTTGAAATTGTGGTAATCATTACAAAACTTACTCAGCTGGTCTCAGCTCCTAGATTTTATGACGTCAGAGAAGAACAAGGACCATTTTTAAAATGCAATTATCATTTTAAATTGCATTCATAAAGTTTTCAAATCAAACAGAACTTTCAAATGGGAAGGCCTATTTTCTTATTGCTTTCTTTGTAATAAATTGCTCTCTTGTTTTCATGTTTGCTATTTTGGTTAAAAAGACATTGTGCCAGTCACGCCTTTATTTAAGAGAGGATAAAAATAAACTTGAAGGGGTGAATGGTTTAAACTGTGGCAAAATCTGGCCATGTATTAATTAATCCGAGTTTGCTTATTTCTTAGCTTTTCATTCAAATGAAGACTCTCATCCCTCATCTTGATTCGTGCCACAGAATAAAACATCATTATTCAGCTCTAATTGGACAATTTTCACTCAAACCAACCGCTTGACTGACAGATGTGAGAAGTGGAAAGGTCATGCTTCCATTATACAATCCTGAGTTGATCAAATCTACCATAGCTGGCTGTATAAGAGGACAGAAATGCGTGACAAACAGTTGTGTTTGTTCTTCATATTCAGTCATACAGGTTACAATCACTAGATGTCACCCTGGAATACAGTGGCAGCCTTGAATTCAAGCATTTTAGCACTTGTCACGTAAAAGCTATTCCTCAGTGTACAAGCATATTAATGGGGTTCTGCAGAACAGACAGCGAGAGAAGGTATCTGACAAATTCATTTAGCGATGCTGTACTTTATGCGTTCTTATTTCTTAAGAGTTGTCAAGCTCAATTCGAATAAAGTAGAATTCGACAGACCCAGGACAGAATTGAAGGCAGACAATTTGTCGATCAGCACTTAGAGTACTGAATCTTATTTTATACTTATGTCTTTATTTTTGTTAAATACTAGCTCATTTCCACTGGCATTGTCCATGGGTCATCTCGATTGTGATGTTTAGGTGCTGAGGTAGAGCTGTGTTCAGCCTGGCCTGGGCCTTTAAAGCAACTGCTTAAGTAACCCTTGGGAGAAGTGGTCTGAAAAGGCCGAAGGTCAATTGTAAGCTCATTGTCGCTATTGTTGGTGTCGCTCTACATTGGCAGCTGCTCAGCTTTTCGTTTCTCTGAAGAGCCATGTTATCTGAAGGTCATAAACAGCAGCAGGAAATAATTAACTTTCTCTTTTCTGCACTGCTTAAAGATTGTATATAAAACCAACACATCACAACTGAACAAAACTTGATATCTGAAATGTGATAGGCATTCTTTTATATAACATTTTACAAGGCCTGTAGCTGCCACCTCCTGTGAACACTACACTGGAATCTTCAAGTTTAATAGGCCTTTATGTTGTACAGCATCAGTGCAATTTTATCTGGGACACTGACTCATTATGGTAAATATTGTGCAGATTGGTGAATGAGGTATCATTGCGGTTGTAACAAAAGCACCCGTTAAAGGTGATTTCACACTTGTGAGGATACACGTTGGCTGCAATATAAATATAATTGGCACCCATCCTAAAAAGTACTATGCTCTGAATAGTTTTTTAAAAAGCATGCTTATAGCAGTCTATTCTGCTGCCAGTGATATTTTAAATAGTGAAAAGAACTGATTCGTACCTCCGATTCTCAGTAAGCTCATCCAGTGAATACTTGAGCCACACGAAACAGCAAGGTCCGAAGTTTGATCCCTAAATTGTGCTGAAATAAGTGATCTCAGCAGGCCTATCGAACCCTTCATGTTTGAATAGTCTGTCAGCACTCATTGTTCCAGCTCACAAATTAATAATGGTCACTTGGAGAAGGGATTGACAGAATATAACAAACCATAGAGCACAAGGAATCAATGCCTGCAGGAGAGGAAGGGGAGCAAAATTGGCAGAGAAAATGAGCAACAATTTTTATGAAAGAGGTAAAAGGATCATCATAAATTGCAACAACAACAGAGAGTACCTGTATTCCCAATCCAAAAATATGACATCATCTTTTTGTAGGAATGCTGCTCTTATTAATGGAGCAGACAAAATGTATTATATAATCATTAAATATACATATTTCACATTCTCTTTAGTAATCCAATTTCTGTAATGCATTTTCAATAATTTCTTTCAAACTCTTGCAGCAGGAATGGGAACATCTTGTGCTGTCACTTTTAAAGAGATGTTCAATGTGACACAGAAAAATGTCTGCCATTGGAAGGGAAAAATGGAGTGACAATTCCCCACTGCCTCCTCCGATTAACCACAGCCGTGGCCTTCAGTGCATCACTATAGGGGTAACTGGCCCAACATGGCACATAGCACCAAATTGGAAACGGTGCCATCATTTCCATCTTCACCCAGCAACAAAAAAGCAACACTACAGATTCTGGCAGTGGTTCTCATTACCTTTCTCCATCCTTTTGGTAAGACACTGTAATCATGCATCAAGGATTTGGGGCATATTGATAGCCTGCATTCACAACAAAAGCATTGGATATATAAAAACTTGCCTAGTATGGGTTAAAATCTCCATAAAATTAAAATGCTATTAATAGGGATTCTAAAGGTCTAATGTGACTTCAGTGAATTTCTCCATCTGAATGAAATACCTGGAAAATTATCAGCACAAGCACTCTGCGCTCAATGTATCATTAAATAGAGAGATCCAAAATACTATGGCAGGCACCCGTACTATTGGGCACAGAATCCTCAGGCCTACCCAGGTGTCTGATTCACGTAATGTGCGCCAATGTGGTCAGGAAGCAACTGGAGTACTGAGAGCCTGCGCAGAGCCTCATTAAGGCTACACGAACCTTACATTATATTAGGGAGGACTCCCATTGTGTAAGTAGACCACTGTTCCTTTGCACAACCCTCCCTCTCTCCCTGCCATCAAATCCCCTATGCACTACCAGAAAAAATTACCAGTGCTCTACACTAGCTGAGGTTGTATGAGTTTCCAGCCGCAAATCCTCAAGAGATAAAACTGATAGGGTGGAAACAATGCAATATACTAGCAACACTTTCAAAAATGTTTTGTAACATGTTTATATGTTACAGAATGTTACTAAGTGCTTATAAATTAATCATAGTCCTGTATTTGGAGGGTGCGAGTCTAGGTGGGGTAGAGGAACAAAGAGATCTCGAAGTACAAACACACAAATCACTAAAGATTGTGACACAAGTTAGTGAGGCCATAAAAAAAACAAGCACTCGGGTTTACTTCTCGAGATATAGAATTGAAATTATGCTTAATCTTTATTGAACCTTGGTTAGACCACACGTAGAGTACTGTGTACAGTTCTGGTCACCATATTATAAAGAGGATATATCGGCACTGGAGCGAGTGCACAAAAGATTTACAAGGATAATTACAGAAATGCGAGACAATGCATATCAGGAAAGGATGAACAGACTGGGTCTCTTTTCTCTTGAAAAAAGGTTGAGGAGTGACCCAATAGAGGTCTTTAAAATGATGAAAGGTTTTGATACAGTGGATACAGAATCAAGCGCAGACAGCAGAAGGAGCGTACGGCAAACCAGATACCCCACCCACCCTTTCTTTCAACCACTGGCTGTCCCACCTGTGACAGAGACTGTAATTCCTGTATTGGACTGTACAGTCACCTGGGAACTCACTTTTGGAGTGGAAGCAAGTCTTCCTCAATTTTGAGGGACTGCCTATGATGATGTCAGAGAGAATGTTTCCACTTGTGGGGAAGAGCATAACTAAAGGCCATCAATATAACATAGTCACCAAGAAATCCAATAGGGAATTCAGAAGAATCATCTTTACCCAAAGAGTGGTGAGAATGTGGAACTCGCTACCACAGGGAGTGGTAGAAGCGAATAGTATAGATGCATTTAAGGGGAGGCTAGACAAGCATATGAGGAAGAAGGGAATAGGTTGTTATGTGGATACATTTAGATGAGGACAGGAGGAGGCTCGAGTGGAGCCTATATGCCGGCATGCACATAAGATATTGAGAGATCTTGACAAGTTGGATGCAGAGAAGATATTTTCACTCAGAGGTGAAACTAAAACTAGGGGGCATAGTATCAGAATAAGGGGCCGCCCATTTAAAACTGAGATGAGGAGGAATTTCTTCTCTCTTCAGACGGTTGTAAATCTGTGGAATTCTCAGCCCTAGAGAGCCGTGGAGGCTGGGTCATTGAATATAGTTAAGGTGGAGATAGACAGATTTTTGAGTGATAAGGGAATGAATAAAGGGTTATGGGGAGCGGGCAGGGAAGTGCAACTGAGTCCATGATCAGATCAGCCATGATCTTATTAAATGGTGGAGCAGGCTCGAGGGTTTAAATAACCTACTCCTGCTCCTATTTCTTATGTTCTTATGGACCCTTTGGGCCGAATGGCCTGTTTCTGTGTCGTATATCCTATGTACCCCTATTTGGCTTTTATAATATCTACAATTATTGTTGTGATAGAATGGAATTTATTGAATATATTCATAATTACCAGCAATGTTATTAAAATGATACTCAACTTTGTTTAATCTACACTGTCTGATTTCTAAGTTAGTTACATGCATATTTATGGGACAGACACAGGAACCATTTTGCACAATCATACCACAGCACTTTCATCAGAGCACCTTGAATAATTATACTTCAGAGAACAACAGAACTTCTCCAGGTGCTGTCTAGCGGCAAAAAGGTTCCCTGTAATATCTTTCTAATATTTGTCCTTTGGTGGCTTAACACAGCTCTGCGTGACCTCTCTGTAGTGTTTGCCCCACTTTTGTTTTTTTTAAAAACACAATTTTCTTTTCCTTTCAAAGTTCCTTAAAACGGCAAACTTGAAGCACCTTGGGATGTTTTACCACATTAAAAGCAAGTCATTGTTTAAATAAATCTCTGGCATATTACTCACTTGAAATATCAAAATTGGAAGAAAAGGTGCAGCAAAATGACTTGCCATGTATTTGTAACTGAAGGCCAAGTTTTAATGTAGTTATGTATAAAAATATAGAAATGATAGGGAGAAAAATCTTGTGGCTGTTACATATTGAAAGCATTCCGTGTGGCTTAAAAATCCTAGAAATATACTTTTCAATATATATGAAAATGAAACCTCTCGGGTAAATGGAAATTCCCATTGTTAAATATTTTGACCTAAGCCCCGGTACTTCAGTGATTTATTCTCTCGGCGTTGTACTGATACAGCAAACAGAATTATTGTCTTAATAACTATTTTTCAAAAGTTTAATCCGAATGAAGAGTGCTGGCGCCACTGACAAGATAACCTTAAAAAATGCCTGAAATCTAGCTTCCAGAAAACATATTTATACTTTAACCTATTCAGATGAAACCCTGTACTGATAAATATTCTGATAAATGATAAAAACAGATCTGCTTTCTCACTATTGTTTCTCTTCAATCACTTCTGTGGCAGTAGCCAACAAGTTGTCAAGATTATTTTTCAGGTCACACTTTTTTTTCTGCTTTACAAAAAAGGGGATCTGAATTATGAATCTCACAATGTTATGGTTTAGTCACTAGTGCTGTTCCTTATTGGTAATTGTTATAAAAGAGTTGAGTGCTGACCTAACTTGGCAGAAACAATCCAAATGCAGTGTCTTATCCTAAACAGACAACCAGTAACAGATAGCAATGTCGTCACACAAAATTCCAATGGTGAAATTACTTGAAATGAGAACAGAAAATGCTGGAAATACACAGGAGGTCAGTCAGCATCGGTGAAGAGAATGGACGGGTTATAGTTTTGGATAATACCCTTATTCTGATGACGGGTGTTCACCAGAAATATTATAACCTTTTTTTATAACAGATAGAATCATAAAATAGAATAGCACAGAAGGAAGCCATTCTGCCCATCGAGTCTATGCAGGGTCTTTCGAAGAGCAATCCTGATAGTCCCATTCCCCCGCTTTTTCCCCATATCCCTGCATTTTTTTCTCCTTCAAGTATTTATTCAATTCTGACTGACCTGCGCCCTTTGTTGCAATTTCTGTTTTTATTTCACATTCACAGCATTATTTTTGTGCATTGAAACTACCTAAAAATAGGACAATTTTGGACACAGTGGAAAACATGTACATTTTGCATCATTGCATGTTCCATGCTCAACCTCCAACGTGCAGAGTTCCCTCCTGGAGCCGGTCTGGCGCGCTGCGCGTGCGCCCTGGGACGAGGGCCGGGCCCGGGAGGGCTGCCTGGCGCGCTGCGCGTGCGCTGTGGGGCGAGCACGGACGCGGGAGTTGCCGAGCGACGGCCGAGCGGTGAGTGCGCGCCGCCGAGGGCGCGTCAGTAAAACGCTGCGCAAAATGGCGGGCAGCGTGTTTGTGGGCTTTGTGTTGTGCCAGCGCGCTTGGCGCCCCTTTTGTGGAGCCCCTCAGCCCAGGCTGAGCTCTGCCACCATGGACACTCCTACACCGGGCCCCTTCCCTCTGCTAACGGGCACGGGGAGGGTCTTTCACATCGCCAGGCCTTTTAACCTACCGTCCTGACAGACTTAATAAGTGCTTCACTGCGCGGCTATGTGCAACCCCTCAGTTAAATAGATGTTTTCAAGATGAGCAGTTTCACTAATACCAAAACTAATACAAAAGGATAAAAGAAGATGGAATTTGCCATTCAGAAGCAGATAGTTTTCCAACAGTGGGAAGGTCATGGCGAACGTGATGAGGGATCGTGGCTGAGATTTGGTGGGTGATCGTGGCGGAGGAGCAACGAGAGTTCTTGGCGGAGGTGCGGCGAGAGATCATGGCGGAGGAGCGGCGAGAGTTTGTGGCGGAGGTGCGGCGAAAGTTTGTGGCGGAGGTGCGGCGAATGTTTGTGGCGGAGGTGCGGCGATAGATCGTGGCGGAGGTGCGACGAGAGATCGTGGCGGAACTGCGGCGAGAGATCGTGGCGGAGGAGCGGAGAGAGATCGTGGCGGAACTGCGGCGAGAGTTTGTGGCAGAGGAGCGGCGAGAGTTTGTGGCGGAGGTGCGGCGAATGAGGGTACGGGGCCCAGAAGAGCCGAGGGCCCAGGGGCAGCATGGACCTGCCCACACTGCGATTTGTGTGCGTACTAGGTCCGTGCAGCAGACCTAGTTAACCCTTGCCACTGGATAAAGGCCTAGTTCTGTCAAGCCCGTGTGGTGGCTGTGCAACGGTCACCACACATTAAAAAAATCCACGCACCGGCATCTTCCACCCCTTCAATTGGAGTTCAGGACTGGAACATCGGGTCCTTCATTGAAACATAGAAACATAGAAAATAGGTGCAGGAGTAGGCCATTCGGCCCTTTGAGCCTGCACCACCATTCACTATGATCATGGCTGATCATGCAACTTCAGTACCCCACTCCTGCCTTCTCTCCACACCCTCTGATCCTTTTTGCCATAAGGGCCACATCTAACTCCCTTTTGAATATATCCAACGAACTGGACTCAACAAACATCTGTGAACTCATGTGGAAGCAAGTCATCCTCGCTCGAGGGGCTACCTATGATGATGGTTTTGCAACAAGTATCAGAAATGTTCTTTTAAAGGATGATTGATCGATTGTAGACTTTGCTCATATTTATGTATAGTGTCAAACCAGTGCTTTGTATTTCTATCGAATTGTAAATATATATTTTAATATCTACCCCACGGGATGGAATCCCTGCTGAGGCACTGAAGTATGGCGGAGAGCTGTTGTTGGCACGAATACATGACCTCCTCTTTCTCATCTGGAGGGAGGAGAGCATGCCGGGAGATCTCACAAATGCAGTGATCTTGGCCATCTTTAAAAAAGGGGACAAGTCCGACTACGGCAACTACATAGGAATCTTCCTGCTATCAGCCACTGGGAAAGTTGTCGCTAGAGTCCTCCTCAACCGTCTTCTCCCTATGGCTGAGGAGCTCCCCCCGGAGTCACATTGCGGATTTCGTCCCCTACGGGGCACATGGACATGATTTTTGCAGCGCGACAGCTGTGGGAAAAATGCAAGGAACAGCGCCAGCCGTTATACATGGCCTTCTTTGACCTTACAAAGGCCTTTGACACTCAACCGCGAGGGTCTATGGAGCATCCTCCTCCGTTTCAGATGTCCCCAAAAGTTCGTCAACATCCTCCGCCTGCTCCATGACGACATGCAGGTCGTAATCCTTACCAATGGATCCATTACAGACCCAATCTACATCCGTACCGGGGTCAAACAGGTCTGCGTCATCGCCCCAACCCTCTTCTCAATCTTCCTCGCTGCCATGCTCCACCTCACAGTCAATAAGCTCCCCTTGGAGTGGAACTAAACTACAGAACCAGTGGGAACCTGTTCAACCTTCGACGTCTCCAGGCCAGGTACAAGACCACCCCAATCTCTGTCGCCTGCGTCTGCGCACATACAGAGGCTGAACTCTAGGACATAGTCGACGTATTTACTGAGGCGTACGAAAGCATGGGCCTTATGCTAAACATTTGTAAGACAGAGGTTCTCCACCAGCCTGACCTCGCCGCACAGCACTGCCCCCCAGTCATCAAGATCCATGGCGTGCCCTGGACAACATGGACCATTTCCCATACCTCGGGAGCCTCTTATCAATAAGTGCAGACATTGATGACAAGATTCAAAACCGCCTCCCATGCGCCAGTGCAGCTTTCGGCCGCCTGAGGAAAAGCGTGTTTGAAGACCAGGCCCTCAAATCTGCCACCAAGCTCATGGTCTACAGGGCTGCAGTAATACCCGCCCTCCTGTATGACTCAGAGACATGGACCATGTACAAGTCGCTGGAGAAATACGATGTCTCCGCAAGATCCTACAAATCCCCTGGGAGGACAGACGCACCACCATAAGCATCCTCGACCAGGCCAACATCCCCAGCATTGAAGCACTGACCACACTTGATCAGCTCCGCTGGGCAGGCCACATTGTCCGCATGCCAGACACGAGACTCCCAAAGCAAGCGCTCTACTTGGAACTTCTTCATGGCAAATGAGGCAAAGGTGGGCAGCGAAACGTTACAAAGACACCCTCAAAGCCTCCCTGGTAAAGTGCAACATCCCCACCAACACCTGGGAGTCCCTGGCCAAAGACCGCCCTAAGTGGAGGAAGTGCATCCGGGAGGGCGCTGAGCACCTCGAATCTCATCGCCGGGAGCATGCAGAAACCGAGCACAGGCAGCAGAAAGAGCGTGCGGCAAACCTGGTCCTACTCTCCCTTACCCTCAACGACTATCTGTCTCAGCTGTGACAGGGACTGTGACTCTCGTATTGGACTGTTCAGCCATCTAAGGACTCATTTTAAGAGTGGAAGCAAGTCTCCCTCGATTCCAAAGGACTGCCTATGATGATTAATATCTACCAAAAGAAGGTAGCACAGTGTGAGACTATTTAATGCAGTAAACCGATTAGCTAATTGCTAATCCTTTAGATGCACAAATCTGAAAAGGCAGAATACTGAAAAGGTACAGCTTGCAGTTCTTATGAACAAGGGCCAGATATGGGAACTGTTGTAGAAGGATTGAGAGATAATTCTAAGAAAACCTGAAATTGTATGGTTCAATGAATTAATCTTGAGTAAAACGTAGTGTAATATGGGTAGAAAACTCTGCTCTGAGGAAGAGTGTTTGAACACAGGACCTCAAATCTGGCACCAAGCTTATGATCTACAGGGCAGTAGTGATACCTGCCCTCCTATATGACTCAGAGATGTGGACTATACACAGCATACACCTCAAAGCACTGGAGAAATACCGCCAACGCTGCCTCCACCAGATCCTGCAAATCCAGTGGGCAGATAAACGCACCAACATCAGTGTTCTCGCTCAGGCCAACATCCCCAGCCTCGAAGCACTGACCACACTCGACCAGCTCCGTTGGGCAGGCCACATTGTCTGCATGCCCGACATGAGACTCCCTAAGTAAGTGCTGTACTCGGAACTCCTACATGGCAAGTGAGCCCCAGGTGAGCAGAGAAAACACTTCAAGAACACCCTCAAAGCCCCCTTGATAAAGTGTAACATCCCCTTTGACACCTGGGAATCCCTGGCCCAAGTCCACCCAAAGTGGAGGAAGAGCATCAGGGAGGGCGTTGAGCACCTCGAGTCATGTCGCTGAGAGCATGCAGAAATCAAGCGCAGACAGCGAAAGGAGCGTGCGGCAAACCAGGCTCCCCACCTACCCTTTCCTTCAACCACTGTCTGCCCCACCTGTGACAGAGACTGTAATTCCCACATTGAACCATACAGCCACCTAAGAACTCAACTTTTAGAGTGGAAGCAAGTCTTTCTCGATTTTAAGGGACTCCCTATGATGAAGAATAGCTGCTTACAAATGTTTGTCCAAAAACAATAGCCAGAAGGTCGCTAGGCCTAAAGGTCTCTGGGGAGGCTGAAGAAAGAGAGCGGAGTAGGCAGGTTCTCCTCTTACCCCTCCAATGTGATCGTTCTCTCTCATTTTGGGGGAAATGAGGCAGTAGGGCCAGAGCACTTCGGTGGGTCAAAATCTTGGAACACCCCCACCTAACAGCATTATGGGAGCATCTTCACCATGGACTTCAGCAGTTCAAGAAGAAGTGTCACAACCACCATCTCAAGGGCATTCAGGGATGGGCCATAAGTGCAGGCCTTGCCGGCAATGCTCACATCCGAAAAATGAATTTAAAAACCAAATGAATTACGTATGCTCTTTGCTTGCATCTCATGCTTGTGCAAGCATCACCTCCCCTCTGAGAAATCGCAGGACAACCCATTGTTTCCTTTCTTCCTCTGTGTATGGGAACTGAATGTTCCTCAGGCTCATTGGAGAGAAACATTAGCCGCTGTATGATGATTAACCTGGTAAATTCCAGTAGTTCTGTGCACCACTGCATCTCCTGCCAGACTCTACCCTCACAAGTAAATCAGTTATCGTGTTCAAAATGTAATCGAATTTGCGAATATTCATTTTTTCCACCAGCGCAATCAAAAAAAAACAGAGAATCAAAAATTGTCTGGAATCACTGAAACCTGGCAGGACACTGAATTTGACTTGGAAAAAAGGATGGTACTTGTATTTGGATTGACATTGTTGATTCTGACCTTCATGTTGAATCAGAGCTGATGACTGACACAGTTAACCACATGACACAAATTACTAAGATGAAATGATAAAATGCCATGTAGCCTGTTAGAGGTCAACTAAAGAGTTAGATGAGGTTACACAAAAGTCTGTAATGCCCCTGGCTGTTCAGTCCTTTCCTTCCTTGTGACTAGCTGAAGCACTCTTGCAGAGAGCCAGCATGGGCTCGACGGGCTGAATGTCCTTCTGTGCTGTAACCATTCTATTCTATGATTTTAGAAGTGGAAGGACTCAGCTCTATGATTTGGAGATTTTGCCTTGATGTGGAATTTTGCATGATTGTTACTGGGAAGTGAGCCGAATACACGCCACATGGCAGGGGGTTACTGTGGTTAATAACAATTTGGAGTGCTATTATCAGGGGTTTATGTGTCTCTGGAATTGCTGGTTTTATAGTATTGCAGGAAAGCAAAATAAATCTTTGGGTAAAGTCATCTAAAAGAGCAAGAATCTAAACTGGTTTCATTTAATTAACCTGATTTACGTTTTGGCTGTCATTTACAATACCACAATAAAATTATAGCATGTAGTGCAGAACACACAGTCCAATGAAAATAGCACTTTAAAATATTGGTGCGTAACTTACCAGGAGCTCAAAGGTATGACTTATACAGTAATTTTACTATATATTTTTTTGTGCAGGTTTTGCTTTTCATACTTTACCAATTCATTTCGGGAAACAGGGAATGTTAGAACATTACAAAAGCTGACTGGAGAATCATTAGCTTACAATTGACATTGTGTGGTAAACTATGTGGAGCAGCACTGAAGAGAAGGCAAAATAACACTGGGAAAAATCACTTGAAGATGCAAGTTATACAATTACCCCAAACTGAACGGGTGCACACTTACATGGGCTGGTCTGTTTTCAATCTGCTATGTTGCTTTTTTCCACTTGGGTTAGTGGCACTGATTTTCTCCTGCAAGGTTAGTTGAATTCCATGATTACATTTTGAACAAGTATTTATAAAGGCTATGATATTTATATAGAGAGCATCTGTAGGTTCCTGTGTACTGCGATTGAAGTACACGTACAATTTATAGTAAGTTGGAGTTACCCTGTGAGACATCGCAATCATTCATGCCAGGCCCTGGCATTCCCCTGCACAAAAGCAAAATACTGCTGATGCTGGAATCTGAAATAAAAACATAATCCTGGAAAGCGGGTCAGGCAGCATCTGTGGAGAGAGAAACAGTTAACGTTTCAGGTCGATGACCCTTCGTCAGAACTGGCAATAGTTCGAAATGGAACAGATTCTTAAGGAAGTGCCCTGAAAGGGGGACGGTGGCGGGGCTAGAAAGAACAAAAGGGAAGGTCTGTGATAGGGTGGAAGGCAGAAGAGTTTTGAGAGACAAAGGGGATGATGGGCCAAATTGAGAAGGTAATAGCACAAGTTAAGAAACAAAAGATGAGTCTAGATAGGATGTGAATGGCAGGATAATTACCAGCAGCCATGGGAAAAAGAAACAAAATAAAGAGGACGGGAGTTTTTGTAAAAACTAGCATTCCCCTACTGCTTCTCAGAAATCTGTATGGGAGAAGATCGTTGGACAGCATTGTGGTTACTGGCTGTCACAATTTGCTTCCCTAATTTGGTGAATCCGGAGAAAATATACTGCTTTTGATTTGGTCCCAGTTAGATCAGCCGATCCAAAACTTTGTCTGAGCTTAGAACCTTAGGCAATGGGGCTCTGCTGCAGACAACCCTGAGTGGCCACGTTCCCTGTGATGATCTGCAGCTGGATCTGTCATATGCAGCACTGCACAGATGTGGATTGTTGACTATTGCCTAGACCCTTCCAGATTTATCAGGCTGCTTGACATACTCAAATGAGTACATCAAATTCTGATGACGACCTATCAAGCTGCATTTGTAGGCAGATCCTGATGGGGCCAAAGCCCTGGTCAGCAGCCGAAGGAAGCCTTGAGAAGGCTCTCTGGCCAGCAGGTTCTACATTTTCCACTGCCACATTCACTTGTTCCTTCTCTCCCAGAGTAAATATATCTGTGCTGGTGCTTGGTATTTTAAGAGTGGGTGACACAGAGTACTATAAAGTGCTCACCAGACATTCAGCTTTGCCATCACTTCTTACAGTCAAAGAGCAAAGAAGTAGAATTAGAGCAGAGAGAGCTCCAGTTGAAAAGCTAGCACAAATGATGCGCTGAATGTCCTCCTCCTGTGCTATAAGTTCGATGATTCTTGGGTATTTAGGGGAGTACAAGATGAAAAAACTGGCAGTAAGACACCCCGCAGCTTATAAGGTGAAAGACATTTTAGTATGTTATGCGCCAGCGCTGAAATGTATGTCTTTGCTGGAGGGAGTAAACAGTTTAGCAGTTTAGTGGGAATAGGGTCGAGAGAGCAGGAAGTGGGTCTCATGGACAAGATGAGTTTGGAGAGATCAAAGAGAAACTAGAAAACTATATGAGTTTAGGGCTAGGGCAGGTGGGAGTTTCCGATGAAGTTTGGCCCGATGGGCTAGGTGAAGGAAGGGAACTCGCAGAGGCAGCTGATCAGATGGTCTCAAGCTTTGAGACAAAAAAGTCCATGAGCTCCTCACACTTGTTGGAGGTGAGTGTGGTGGAGACAGGGGAGAGGGCTTTAAGGAGACGGTTAGCAGTAGAGAATAGTAGCCGGAGGTTACTTTTGAAATCCAGAATGATCCTGGAATAGTGAGCAGTTTTTGTACACAAGAGTAGGAACCGATAATGTTTTTTGTGTTCGAGCCAAATCTGGCTAAACCAATTGTCCGCCACATCCGTTCAAGTCTGTGCCCTTTTGACTTGAGGGAATGAAGATGTGGGCTGTACCGGGGGAACAGCCAGCGTGGGAGAGGGTAATCTTTTTAATAGGGACTAGGTCATCAAAGGTGGCTGAGCAGATTGGTGGCTGCAGAAATGTCATTATTAAAAGAAGGCCTTTATTGGATAGTTTTGAGTTGATAAGTGCAGTTGTAAGAGAGTTCTTTTGCAGAGCCGGATGCAGAAGGAAGTAGGTTTGGATTGGGGAAGGGAGATGTGGGTCAAGAGCGATACAAGGAAATGGTAAGAGATGGCTTTATCTTTAATTGATACAGTTGGAATAGCAAGGCCATGAGAGATCGCAAGGTCAAGGGGGTGAATATGGTGGGAGATATTAAGTGAGGACAGAAGGGTAGTGAACTCAGAGGAGAGAGAGCATGATGAATTGAGATGGAGGTTGAAGTCACCAAGGATGAGAAGTGCATAGGCTGAGGGAGGAAAGCAGTGAGGATATATCCGTGATAACGTTTTTACCATATCTGGGTGGACGGGAGAGAATGAGAATTTTGAATGAGAGATGAGGGAGGTGGAATAAAGCGAGATGTTCAAAATATGAGAAAGTGCCGGAGGAGTAAGGGGACAGATCAAGGTATGATTTAGTGATGAGAGCTATACCGCCACCACAGTGGTCTTGTAAGTCAGGTATAGCACAGTTAGATGCAATGTAAAGCCCCTCTACTCTCACCTAAGAAAGTACCATACTCTCAGAAGAGCACCTCCTCCTTTACCAGTGTGACTTTTCCATTTTGACCCACCTGACAACCTGTGGCCTTACTTTAATGCCAATTAGTGCTGAATTAATGGACCTTTTTTGCTATGGACCTATTTCTATTCTGAACTGGATTGAGACTTACTAAACTTATTTCACATGGGGCCCTTACTCAGTTATTTGGAAACTGAATATTTCTCAAAAGTTCAACAAATAAAGATGAATAGTTTTTAATACAATGACTTTAATTGAAAAACATGGGACAAGAAATAGGGGAATAACTTGCAAATTTGACTTCTATACCCTTGGTTCTGTATTGGTTATATGAATGGCTCCTTTATATTTTCAGGTTGACTATGCTTCTAGAAACGACGACCTAGAGAGTGCAAATCGTTCATCTCGCATTGCCAGATTATTAAACCTAATATCAACATTAACTGGAATTACAATCATCATTGTAGTAATAGCTGCTCAAGTATTCTGGTCATAAAGGCCTAGAAATTGGTTCACGCTGATGCGAACTGAGCGCAAGGAACATTCCCTGCACAGGAACCTGGTAGACCCAAGATGCACCCGGTATTGGACCTCGGGCCTCATTTGCATGAAGCCGGTAAGCTGCAGATGCCTGCTGGGAATCCCCAGGCATTCAGCTGGCGAACAGAGTTTGAATTTTGGACAGCTGCATCACTAGCAGCGGTCCACAGGTAGGTCCTGGGAGAGGGGGCAGCAGTCGGGAGAGCGGGGGAGGCAGTGCTTGGGAGAAGGAGGGAGGCAGCAATCGGGAGTGGTAGACCGGCATTCAGGAGGGTGCCGAGCAGTGGCTGGCAAAAGCCTGTGGTTTTAATGTGGAGCAGAGAGAGGTATTCCTGCAGTTCCCTCCTCCATATTCAGGCAAGTATTTTTGTGAAAAAACTTACCTTTTTGGTGGCGGCCTGCATCAGTCCCTTTAAGGATCATTGGTTAGGCCACATTTAAACCACGTTTTCCTGAACGCAGCCAGCAGTTGATCCAATTTTACAAAGGGCACTCAACCAGGCATTCGGCGCCCATATTTGCATATGCAAAGCTGTGGGCTCTGAGGTCTCTTTATCTTTTACCTTATGGCGCATTTATGGCCATTTTTGATGCCCGTTTTGCATCTGTTAAACTGGCGCGGTGCCATTGAATTAATATGCCAAAATTGCTAGGTGATCGACTGCACCTTATCTCATAAAAATGCAGTAATCGCTTTACAATGATTTAGCCTCTTGAATTATCATCACACACAGAGGACAGCTGGCATCCAAACTCACAACTGCGACTGGTACAAAAGCTGACTAAAAGCAAATAAAACCCATATCAATTTGAATTTCTGAATGATATGAAATGATATCAAAGCAGTGTTTGATTCCGAGGGCTCAGATGATAGTTATTAACAGCTATACTGTCGTGATTTCATGGAAATTTTGGTACAGATGATAATTTCTACAGTGCTAGCTCCTGAACCAGAGCTACCAACTGCAATCCTAAATTCCTGCTGTTTTCTTGTACCCCATAGTATGTTTCTTCCAAAATTGTTTAATTCTCTGTTAAATGTTCTGATTAACTTCATTAGCTACTTGTGTTAAAGCATTCTACATTTTAATAACCCTTTCATGCTTTTAGTGATAAGCGTGACTTTAAGTCCCCTTGTTATCAACTCACGAATTGGCTTACTGTTTTTCCTCTTAAACCCGTTCATGATTTTAAACTTCTATTTGGTCCCCTTTATCCTCTGTGCTGCAGGGAATACAACCCAAATTTTTCAGTTCTCTCACCATTACTATATCCTTTCATTACCAAATCCTCCTAATAAATCGACATTGTAACTTTTTCTAATGACCTTTCTGTAATGGTTTCTGTGATGTAGTTTGAATCATTAAATTACAGCCTTTAATCACTGTTAATCATTGTTTCCAATGTAATGGTCTTGACAAAGGTAAAAATGCAAACATAGAAAATAGGTGCAGGAGTAAGCCATTCAGCCCTTCGAGCCTGCACCACTCAATATGATCATGGCTGATCATGCAACTTCAGTACCCCATTCCTGCTTTCTCTTCATACCCCTTGACCCCTTTAGCCATAAGGGCCACATCTAACTCTCTTTTGAATATATCTAACGAACTGGCCTCAACAACTTTCTGTGGTTGGGAATTCCACAGGTTCACAATTCTCTGAGTGAAAAAGCTTCTCCTCACATCGGTCCTATAAAATATGACAGATTACAATTTGTAAAGTTTGCAGATTATATTTGTTTAAAATAGATTAATAAAAAGGCTGTACAACCTTTGTTTCTTCAGAACTTCTTTTGCGAATTTTGTGTTCGTCAAGATGAAGAAATTAAGTGCCGGTGAATGGAAGCCTTTCCTTTATAGGCTTTTATTGTCCGCATCAAGCACTCCCAGGTCATGTATAGGATGGTTAGACATTCCTCCGACTACTCTGCCCAACCTCACCATAGCAGTCCTTTCTGCAACAGTATGACATTTTCCCATACCAGCTGTTCAATGTCCTCTGAGTGAGATGCCTAATTCAGTGCCTATTAGTATCAGTTATATAATTGGCCCAGAAATTCCAACGTCCCGGACCTGTACGAAGTTTCTACGGACCGGGAAGGCATCGGAAAAGCCGGGAGCGAGGACATTTGCACGGGCAAGTTTGCGGGATTTACGCATATCTTGCCTAGCAAATGTCCTCAAAACTCTTGCGCCTGATAAAAGCAGGCGCATAGCCTACTTTTACAGGCATAAGAGTTTTAAAATGCACTTAAAACATAAAAAATAAAATTTAAAAGCACATTTTTAAAAACCCTGCCCAATACATTACATTTATTTTTAACCAGAATTAAAACTTTTTTTTAAAATCGGCAAATTTTTTTTCTTTAAAAAACATTTAGAACAACTTCAATTTCTATTAGTGTATTTATGTGAGGTGTTTTTTTAAAATCTTTTATGTAGTGTTTGTGTGTTTTGGGGTGTTTCTCATTCACAATAATAGGAGATTCAGACTTACGAATCTCCTATTACTATGAATGAGAAAATACTTACCTGTAATTGGGTGTCCAGGCACACGTGGCTCCTGCATACGTCCCAAAGTTAACGCGCTGTGACACGCAGTCACGAGAAGCCTCCGGACTGTGATCTCGGGCCTAGCAGCTTCGGGTAAGTGCGCATTTTCTGTCCATTCTTTAGTGCTTTGCCCGCGGGAAGACCTCGAGAGGAATTTCTGGGCCAATGCAGAAACTGGCACAAACTCATTTCACAAAGGATTCATGTAGTCAATGGATGAGAAAACATTTCTGCTCCTCGAAGGTCAGCGTCTAATCAACTGTATCACCCAGTCCCAAAAGATTCTTCCTCTTCTCTTCCTTATTTTGAATCTCCCAACTCAGAAACAGGCTGGTAGCCACCAAGCCTCTATCAGTGCCATTTGTTAACTAGTCACCATAAGGTACATAGCAACTCATCCTCTGGTTTTTCTTTCCTGTGAATGCTTTTTAGGCTACATTTTGCACTTCTAATAGCATAGCTCACATTAGCAACTCACTATTTGGGAAACAGTATGTTTTACTGGCATAGAATTATTAACTATTGTATTCTGTATCTCAAATACTTTATTCCAACTTTGTTTTTACACATGCACACTCTTCCTTCATACATGGTACACCTCCAGGCTAGACCAAGGTCGTCCCATCATCTGTCATCGAACTACAGTACGCGGTTGCCGCTTGCACCTGCGCATATTCAGAGGTCAAACTTCTAGCCATCGTCAACATCTTCAGTGAGGCGTACGAAAGCATGGGTCTTTCACTAAATATCTGTAAGACAAAGGTCCTCCACCAACCTGACCCCCCCCCCCCCCCCCCCCGTCATCAAAATCCACAGCACAGCCTTGGATAACGTGGACCATTTTCCATACCTCGGGAGCCTATCATCAAGCAAGGGCAGACATCGACGACGAGGTCCAACACCGCCTCCAGTGTGGCAGCGTAGCCTTTGGTCGCCTGGCGAAGAGAGTGTTTGAAGACCAGGACTTCAAATCTGCCACCAAGCTTATGGTCTACAGGGCAGTAGTGATACCCGCCCTCCTATATGGCTCAGAGACGTGCACCATATACAGTCAAGGTGCTGGAGAAATACCACCATCCCTGCCTCTGCAAGATCCTGCAAATCCACTGGGAGGATACAGGCACCAACGTCAGTGTTCTCGCTCAGGCCAACATCCCCAGCATTGAAACACTGACCACACTTGACCAGCTCCATTGGGTGGGCCTCATCGCATGCCCGACACGAGTTACCCAAAGCAAGCACTCTACTCGGAACTCCTACATGACAAGCGAGCCCCAGGTGGGCAGAGGAAACATTTCAAGGACACCTTCAAAGCCTCCTTGATAAAGTGCAACATCCCCATCAGCACCTGGGAATTCCTGGCCCAAAACTGCCCTAAGTGGAGGAAGAGTATCTGGGAGGGCACTGAACACCTCGAGTCTCGTCGCCGAGAGCATGCAGAAACCAAACGTAGACAGCGGAAGGAGCGTGCTGAAAACCATACTATCCCACCCACCTTTTCCTTCAACCACTGTATGTCCCACCTGTGACAGAGACTGTAATTCCTGTATTGGACTGTACAGTCACCTGAGAATTCACTTTTAGAATGGAAGCAAGTCTCCCTCGATATTGAGGGACTGCCTATCATGATGGTATGAACCCAAATTAAATGCTCCACTATTCATCTAGTGCATTGTCACAGAGATAACCTGCAAAGCACGCACAGATAATTTTTTGCAACACCTGTTTATTCAATACAAGCTGCATGGCACGTTTGCAGTTTGAGACAATAATACTGTACACACTTCACAAGTCAGATGCAAATGACTACTGACAGGAAAAAATACCATACTAGATAATATGCTAAGACCTGGCACAGGGATGGAGGCTGTCAGGGCACCGTTGTTGCTTGAGGTACTAAGGCACTTTATAACAACTTCATAAAAGTGCTGTGCTTGCAGAGCAAGGTCACTCACAGTCATCAAGAGGGAACCAGGACAGGCAGTGAGCCAGTCATGATCATTGTCAGCGTTTGAAGAAATGGCCCTCATCCTTTTTGGCTGTGAATCATTTTCAAAATATAACAAAGTCAGCATTTGCAAAGCAGCTGTAAGACACATTAAGGAGTGGAGTTTCTACACTTCTACCACCTAATTTTGGGCAGTTGCAAGGTTGGTGGGGCAGGAACTGATGCAGGAAGCTTTTTCATCAGATCCCAATGATCCAGCACAATTTTGGGATTTCTCACCAGAAGTGACGGCAGACGTTGAATGCATCCACCCAAATATGGCAAGCATATTCAAATAATAATGGGAATCATAGGGAGTCCCTCGGAATCGAGGAAGACTTGTTTCCACTCTTAAAATGAGTTCTTAGGTGGCTGAACAGTCTAATACGAGAGCCACAGTCCCTGTCACAGATGAGACAGATAGTCGTTGAGGAAAAGGGTGGGTGGGACAGGTTTGCCGCAAGCTCTTTCAGCTGCCTGCGCTTGATTTCTGCATGATCTCAGCGATGAGACTCGAGATGCTCAGCGCCCTCCCGGATGCACTTCCTCCACTTAGGGCGGTCTTTGGCCAGAGACTCCCAGGTGTTGGTGGGGATGTTGCACTTTATCACGGAGGCTTTGAGGGTGTCCTTGTAATGTTTCCTCTGCCCACCTTTGGCTCGTTTGCCATGAAGGAGTTCTGAGTAGAGCGCTTACTTTGGGAGTCTAGTGTCTGGCATGCGGACAATGTGGCCTGCCCAGCAGAGCTGATCAAGTGTGATTCGTGCTTCAATGCTGTGAATGTTGGCCTGGTCGAGGATGCTTATGGTGGTGCGTCTGTCCTCCCAGGGGATTTGTAGGATGTTGCAGAGATATAATTGGTGGTATTTCTCCAGCGACTTGAGGTGTCTACTGTACATGGTCCATGTCTCTGAGCCGTACAGGAGGGTGGGAATTACTACAGCCCTGTAGACCATGAGCTTGGTGGCAGATTTGAGGGCCTGGTCTTTAAACATGCTTTTCCTCAGGCGGCCAAAGGCTGCACTGGCACACTGGAGGCGGTGTTGAATCTCGTCGACGATGTTTGATCTTGTTGATAAGAGATTCCCGTGGTATGGGAAATGGTCCATGTTGTCCAGGGCCACGCCGTGGATCTTGATGATTGGGGGGGGGGGGCAGTGCTGTGCAGCGAGGACAGGCTGGTGGAGGACCTTTGTCTTACAGATGTTTAGCATAAGGCCTATGCTTTCGTACACCTCAGTAAATACATTGACTATGACTTGAAGTTCAGCCTCTGTAAGTGCGCAGACGCAGGCGTCGTCCGCGTACTGTAGCTCGATGACAGAGGTTGGGTTGGTCCTGGAGATGATGAAAGTTGACCAGTTTCCCACTGGTTCTGTAGTTTAGTTCCACTTCAGCGAGGAGCTTGTTGACTGTTGACTGATAATGATGGGAATACATCATCAGTAACATCATAGCAGCACTGGATGCTAGGAGGACTGGTGAGTTCCTGGAATCCAAATTGTTATTTCCCCCTTCCCTCTTCCCTGCCCCTCCCCGCTCCATCAACTGTGACAAGACTCCTACCAAAAGCCCAGCACTGATCTGGCCATATACCTCATTGCTGTTTGTGACACCCTGATATGTCCAAATTAGCTGCTACATTTGCCTACAGTAATAACAGTGACTGCAAACACCCCCCTCCCCTCTCCCCCCCCCCCCCACACACACACACATACAATTAATATTATTTTTAATTTAATGGTCCTAAAACTATGCCATGTGCAACTATCCTATGAACAGTTGTGCTTGTTACAGTTTCTTCTCTCTGCAAATTTAGCAGAGGAATTTATTTATCACTGTTTATTTTAAATAGGTTAATGTCACCATTAAAATAGCAAGAAGGGTAAATTCAGACAAATGTGTTAAGTATTCATTCTTTCAACTGCAATTTCAGGACTCCAGTGTATTTTGTGTGTCCAAAGTCATTATGGTCTCTTTATGTGTTTATTACAATATGCATACTTTTACATAAACAACTTATAACTAATTCTTTTAAAATATATATTTTTCAGTTCTATTGATAGCTCAGCAAGTCATTATACAGACTTGTGTGGTGCCCAAAACTTCCTGGAATGTATCAAGTCTGATGTCTAGTTTGTATTGTTAGATGATCACAGCTCAAATTTGTTCACAATCAATTAATTCGTTTTGGATTACAGTCAGTTATATAGGTAAGCAAGGTCTCAAAAACAGCAAATAAGTTGAATGGCGCCTGGTCTATTTTGGTGGTTTTGAGTTGTCAGAGGAATGTTGGCCAGGAAACCAGAAGAAATTACTGTTCTTCAAATAATGCTCCACGTGAACTAGGAAAACAGGCACCCAAGGCTCCCTATTAACATCTCATATGAAAGAGACACCTGCCAGAGCAGCAGGTCCTCAGTATTGCACTGAAGTGTCAGACTAGATTACGTGCTCATGTCGTGGAGTGGGATTGTGAGAGGAGAATGCTACCAACTAAACTAAGCTGAAGGTGATGCAATTGCATTTGATGTCAATTCCCTTATTGCTGTTCAGTGACTTCTGTGGGAAAATGTGCTTGTGAATGTCAGGTAAGGGCAAGATCAGCCACAAATGTAATGCCCGCTCCCACACTACCACTACCCGTGAAACACAAGTTTTTACAACTATCAGAAACAAACTTTTTGAATATGATGTTGGTTTATGTCAGGTAAGATGAGGTTCTGTTTATAGATTTCTCCACGAGGTGACATCTTACATAAGTCTTTGTCTCTCAAACTTTTTGGCTGATAATCAGGAGGTTGGATAATTGGAGCATGAATAATTGATGTAATTAATTGCCGTTACATTAATCAGCTATTTATCATAAAGTTAATTAAAACTGAAGCAAGACATTGAACACACATGCTTCCTCTATATAGTCTGTTTTGGACAATTATTTATGATCTTGCTTTAAAAATTATTCAACTATGCTTTTAGACTAATGGGGCTAGAAATTGGCCAAGATTGCAGCCGTTTTAACATCATTATTTGGCGACAAAAGTGATTTTTGTCATTAAAAAAAATAACATTTTCCGATATTGGTCAGTGGTATAACGCCAGCGTTAAAAAAAATAACGACTGCCTTTTTTCGAAACCGTTTTGTGATGTCACTCAGCGTCAAATATGCCAATTACACCATTCTTAAATACCGTGAAAAATACCACCCAGAAGTGCAAGTCTTAACATGTCAGATTCACGACGAAACTGACGCTAATGCCGCCATCTTGAAAAACGGAGCTATAGTTCAGTGAATGAAATCATTTGGAGTGAAGGCTGCGTTTTACACTTTGAGGTTTTTGTGAGTTTATACTTCGTATTTAAGGATATTGAAAAGAATGGAGCCTATGCTATCTGCCATTATAGCTGGCTGCTTTTGCTATCGAGCATAGACCTGGAAGAAGGCTTATTCGACAGCATTATCAGCATAATCAAAGAGGTCGCAAACTTATACGAGTTTTCAGGGAGCAGCGCTCATATCTACACCTGTCTGAGGCACAGTGCATTAAAAGGCTGCGCTTTCGAAAAGAGGTGGTCACAGAGATATATCTTGTGCAGCTCATAAAGGCAGACATACAGCCTACAAGTGTGATAAGGACTGCACTGTCCATCAAGATGAAGGTGACTGTGGCACTTGCCTTCTATGCCTCCGGCTCCTTTCAGGCATGAGCAAGGGACATATGCTCCATCTCGCATTACGCTACACATCGCTGTATTCGCCAGGTGACTGAACACTGTTTGTATGCAGGAAGTACTTCATCAGCTTACCAGGGAGGCACAGAATGAGAGGGCTTTAGGCTTTGCATGAATTATTGGCTTACCTCAGGTACAGGCTGCCATTGACTGTATGAACATCACCCTGCGAGCACGTTTTGATGATCCGGAGGTTTACCGAAACCGAAAGGGATTCCACTCGCTGAACATACAGATTGTCTGCGACCACACTCAGCGTATCATGGCAGTAAATGCAAAATTTCCAGGGAGCAATGATGCTTTCACCTTGTGTGAGAGCACTGTCTCACAGCTGTTGAGTGTCAGCCAGAAGGCCAGAGCTGGATGCTGGGGGACAAAGGTTACGGGCTCGCAATCTGGCTCATGACCCTCCTCCGGAACCCTGAGACAGAAGCCGAGCATCGCTACAATAACAGCCATATACAACAACGTCAAGAAGACAATTTGAGTGCTGAAGCAGCGCTTCCGATGCCTGCAATACTCCCCTGAGCAGGTCGCTGAGTTCACTGTGGTGTGCTGCATGCTACACAACTTAGCCATCATGTGGGGATAGGATTTACCACTGGTGATTGCAAAACCACCTCAGGAGAGAGGCGGGTAGGAGGACGAGGACGAGGAACCCATGCCACCATCATGACCACCCCCAGGACGACAGGGGAGGAGGCCTCGTGGAGTTTTCACCATTGCAAGAGCCTTGCATCAGCAGCTGGTAATTGATGAAGGCTGAACGGCACGTTTCATCATTGACTGCCCACTGTAGCCCACCATGTTGTCTATTTCCCCCTGTTTTGCAAATCAGACACTGCACAAGTTTGGTTTAGTTGAAAAAATAACTTGAAATTTATGTAACATTTGAACAGTTGTATTTTAATGCAACTTTCTAAATGTTCATTTTGTAACTTTAATAACATTTTTGAATATTAAACTTTTCAATTGTAAACATTACTTAAATAACAACAAAAGAACAAAACAATAAAACAACAACTCCTGCAGCAAACATCCTTCAGTTGCAGCCACCTTTCCTCCCCTCCTAATTTGAACCCCCACCCCCCCCCCCCCCTGCCCTGTCCATTGTTGCCCTTGTCCCTACCCCCACTCCTAACCCCGGTGATCCCAAGATGTTTTTTTAGCAGCACGGCCAGGGCGCTGCTTTGGTTGGGGGACAGACGTAGGAGATGCCAATGAATGTCCCGGAGAAGCTGAGGCTGCGGAAGGCCCGGCTTCTGAGTGTTGAGCCTGTTGCTCAGCCTCAACATTGACTAGTTTGGTCGGTCTGGGTGTCATGACTCTGGGGACTGGAGTACCATTAGTCGAGACCATCAATTGCCGTTGCGCTTTGACAGCCTCGGTGTTCTCGCGCGTTGCAGTTACCAGCTGCGAAAAACCCTCCCTAATGACTGCAGATAGTGCTGCAATGTTTCCCGAGATCCCACCCATGACCTCGAGGAGTTGTTTGCTGAGCTGGATGCTTCCCCCAGACATTCCCACCAAATCAATTTTGCCTGTTTGCCTGCATTTCAGCAGAGCGGCCTTGCCGACTCAGCCTCCGCACAGACGGCAGACGGGCTTCTGCCCTGGGTGTGCTTTGCTGCAACCCACTGGGACCCGGGACCTCGGATGTTGGATAACCAGGAAATGTCCCGTTTTCCTCCTGACTGACTGACTGACTGCCGGCTGCAGTTGAAGAAGCCCTTTGTGCCTAAGTGGCCTCTCCCTCACCCACCAACACCACCCCCTCCCCCATGTGAATTTCTTCTCCTCCTCCTGTCGAGGTTCCTCAGCAGGGCTGAGGTTGGTGTCTTCGACTACGGCATCTGTCGAGCTGCAGGCGTCCTCTGCCATTTCCGATGAGTCTGATTCCACATCTGCAAAATATAAAAGAACAGATGACTGGTTAGCAGCAGGGAGGGGGCATGGTGACATGAATTGGCTCACAATAGCGCAGGCTCATTTGAAGGATCACCACCAATGCATTACATGTCAACGACTACAGCACATTGCATTAACTGAACCGTAGCCCAATCACAGAACAGTACATCGCATAAACCAAAGCCTAGCTCACAGACAGTATTTAACATTGAGCCAACACAGACCATTGATTTTGCAGGACTTACCCTCAGTGGCCAACATGGGCTCAGCATCCGCACGGGTAGTCAATCTCTGCAACGCACCCATCGGACCTGCCACACGACTTTCAAGGTGGCTCAGTGGGACCAGTGTTGCCGGACCGCCACCTTTTTTACGCTGCTGTCAGCGGTTGTGCGACAACTTTCCCTGCAAAGATGGCAATAAAATTTTTGAAGAGGGCCCTTCTGCTCTTGTGCCACACACAGATAGTCATTAAAGCACTTATACCATGCTGTGTGCATTTAATACAGTGCTCTAGTAATGACCCTGGTACTTTACTTGCACATTATCCATCACAAAAACATCAATGTGCAGAAACATCTTTTAATATGTCAAAAAGCAGTCTTTATAATATGTGACGATCAGAAGCTTAGCACTACCAACATGTGTCACATTTACAATTTAAGTATTTGGAGTGCATAAATAAAAATTACTTATGACTAGCCTGCAATTGTCATGCCACCTCTTCCTGCACTGGAGCTAGGTCCTCTTCATGGAGTCTACTGCGGAAACCTGTTCTGCCACATGTTTCCACACTTCTGTCATAGCAGATGGGTGCAATTTTCAATAACCCTTCCTTGCAATCTCCTCCTAGTTGCTCTCTACAGCACTGACCAGGGCCTCATTTGCGTCCTGTGTGAATTTCCTGGTCTTCTTCCTATTTAAATCAACCTGCATTTTTAGTTTTTGGAACACCTATGTTGAACTATGGTGAACTCTGCTGAAGTTTAAATGGACTCTGAAAATGGCTGATTCAGTCATGGTTGTACAGCGCATGCACGGGTGCACCCACCACATGACCTGGAAGGTACCATGAAGATCGAAAGAAAAAAACGCCGCAAAAACATTTTTTTTCTGCGCATACGCAGAACAGGTGTTATTTTTAGTGCCAAAAAATGCAGTTTCGTCACACAAAAATGGCACAATTTTATCGCTTCACCAAACGTTACAAAATGTTTGGCCAATTTTTTGACGTTTATTTTTTGACGTTATTTCAACGGGAAAAAAAGTCGTTAAACGCAAATAGCGCCAAAAATTGGTGCTATCGCAATTTTGGCCAATTTCATGGTGTTTTGATCATGGGAAGATGGAAGAAGCCAGGGGCACCTGTAAAACTGTGAAATAATTAGCTCTAGCATATTTGGAATAATTATTTTTGCAGTAGTATCTGAAACTGCTAACATTCTCCCAGCAAAACATTGGTCCGGATTTTGCAGTCACCCCGGCAAAGGGATGCCGCTTGCTGCTGACCTCAAAGAAAGCTGCCCACAAAGATTTAGCAGGGTCTTGTGCGTCACTTTCCCCTACTCTGACGTAACTTTCAATCTTGTGCCATCGAAACAGTGATGTTATCAAGCAGGCTGGCCAGCCAATCAGATTGAAGTATTCTCACAGCCAACATACCGGGAAGTAAAAAGCATGGATTATAACTCACTTTTTAATCATTTTACAGAAAGTGAAATTAAGATTTGGACACACACATGGGATTAAGGTAGAAGCTGACATTTCATAAACTTAAAAAAAATATAAAAATAAGTTTTTATTGTTTTAAAAATCATGGAATTTTTACCATGGAATGGTGGGAATGACATTGCACACATCTAAAATTAGTTTTTCAAGGCCGGAAAGGTTTTTCAGCAATAGTTATGACTTAGTATACCGTTAAAAACTCAGTTACACCTCATTCCACAAGACTTAACATTTTCAATTGTTTTTGCAGTCAGAATAGCACGTAAAAAGTTGAAGTTCACGTCAAATCATTGATTCTGTGTCAATTGCATCTGCGAAGACTGCAACAGCGCACCCTGTGGAGTGTATCACTGACAGCAACTTGGGGTTTCTGCGTTGTGTGGACACCAGAAATTGCTGTCAGTTTTATACAGTAATGATGGCGAGTGCTGACAGTTTCACATTTTACGCATAATTTCTCAGCAATGTGATAATGATTATATCATCTGTTTTAGTGATATTGATTGAGGTATAAATATTGTCTGGGACATCAGAGATAACTCACCTGCTCTTCTTTGAAATAGTGCCATAGAATCTTTTACGTATACCTGAGAGCAGATGGGGCCTCGATTTAATGACATCCAAAAGACAACAGTGCAGCACTCTCTCAGTACTACACTGGGCGTGCCAGTCTAGATTTTTGTGCTCAAGTCTCTGGAGTGGGAGTTGAGCCCAAAACCTTCTGACTCTGGTGACTACCAACTGAGCCACGGCTGACACAAATGTGGCATCTCATTTCTTCAAGTTTTAATTGTTGTCGGAGATTTATATTTTTAAAATTTTATTTGTTTTTACTTTTCCTTTTTGTATATTGTTTACCCTCACTCTTAATCCAATCTTTCTTTCCCTCTCTTTATTTCCTTTTGTACCAGATTTGGCATTGAATTCACCCATTCTAAATTGCACTTCCTTCTCAGCCCTTTGCTGTTAATTTCACAATCCTTCAAACTGATTGGTTAAGGAGATGCACAGTTGCTTTATCTGCTCACTCAGGTCCCAGATGTTCGGTTACTCTTGCTGCGCCGTTATCAGCTCGCACTTTCGACAGAAAATATCATTGCAATTAAACGGGCAAGGACACGTCTAATTAATGCCGTTAGTTGCCCAATTACAGCAAATTATGGCCCAATGATGAAGTTATACAAAACATCAGTTAGGCCACAGTTAAAGTACTGTATATGTTTTTGGGTGCCCCATTACAGAAAGGACATTAAACTCTAAAGACAAAAACAGCTCTCCTGAATCTGATTGTACCACTTCACTTACGTCTATTGAGGTTCAAATTCAAAACAGTTTTCTCCAAGGTGTCAAGATAATGTAGATAACTATTTACCACAACTGTTATCATACTTCAATAAATGGGAAAGGAAATGAGCCCCTTAGCCACAATCATTCACAATTCATCTGCTACTTTAGATATGCTGAAATAAAACTTAAGAGCTGTGGCTCACAAAATCCTCCCAAAATGCCTATCTGCTACACACTGAAGTACATTAAGTAGTGGCCTGAGGTTGATGGCTTTCAGTTTAGGAATGAAAATAAAGAACTTAGTACTCATTTATATTTTGTGCCTCAGTATAAGCTTTGTTGAGTAGAAATTTAACAGCAAGTTCAAATAATATCAGAATTAGAAAAGAAAGAAAAAGAATAACAAAATATTTTAAATATTTTTTAAAAAGTGTCCATCTGACAATATATGAGCTGTGACAGTAGGAGAGAGAATAAAATAATTCTAATACAATGTATTTGGAAAGTTCTGCTTTTTTCATTTTCATTTAAAATGGGTTGTAATGTAGAAAACAGCATTACTACATCAAGATACATTAAACTATTTTAAAGAAAGAACTTGCATTTATATTGTGCCTTCATGATCCCAAAGCACTTTATAGCCAATGAAGTACTTTTGAAGTGTAGTCATTGTTATACTGTAAGAAACACAGCAGCCAATTTGCACACATTACAGATAATCTGCTTTAGTGATGTTGGTTGCAGGCTAAAAATTGGCCAGGACAGCAGGGATAACTTCCCTGCTCTTCTTCGATATAGTGCCATTCAATGTTCCCTCTAATTCAAAATTACGCACATGCGCGTTTTTTTCTATTCGAAAGCTAATGAGCCAGCTGCATGGGAACTCCAATGTGCGACTGCGCAGCTTAAATGGAACATTGGTGCCACGGGATCTTTTACATCCACGTGAGGGGGTAGAAAGGACCTCAGTTTAATGTCTTAGCTGAAAGGCAGCACCTCTGACAGTGCAGCACTACACTGGAGTGACAGCCTAGATTTTGTTCTCAGGTCTCTGGAGTGAGACATAAACTCTCAACCTCCTGACTGAGAGGCGAGAGTGCTACCCACTGAGCCAAGGCTGACCCCTTTTATTATTTTAGCTGTGCTGTTGGTTTTTAATTATTAGAACCTAATATAAATGAAACGAGGCATGAAACAATATGGTATAGATAAAATTTTTTTTTTTTTTTTTGAAATTCGTAGCCAATCGTTCCAATTCTTTGTCAAATCACAAACGCCAGAGGTCACCTTGCACACGCCAAGGATCACTCTGTGCCAATGCTCTTAGCCAAAAGGCCTAGAGCCACTGCACCGTTCCTGGAAGTACTGCAATACCAGGTTCGTGCCATGGAGGTGGATGGGTCAGGTCCCCCACACACCTCCGTGGAGGTGGATGGGTCAAGCCACCCCACCCACCTCCTGTTTCCAAAAAAGCAAGCATATACCTTCCTGATCCAGGGAGAACCACCCGGAGGTCATGGTGGCTACTCCCCTGTCAGGTCAGTTACGCATGATCTTAGCCAAAAGGGTTAAATCTGCCACTGAAACATATACCATCAACTCTTGTCAAATAGAATTGGTGAGTTCAAATCTCTTGGCTGCGATTTCCCCTACCTCGGTGGATCCGTGGCGGGCGAAGTCGGTGGCGGGTCCAGGCCTCACTGCGGCTCCAGCCTGCTGTCCAAAATTATTTCCCCCTGATTGGGCTTTTTAAGCCCACCCAGCGTATTAGTCAGCGAATTAAAAGAAGCGCGCCTGACGATGTCATTTGATGACACGTCAGCCGGTTTCCTTAAAGGGACCATGCACAAATTTAGTTTGATAGTTGTGCTGTCAGTGTTTTACAGCATTGAGGTGCTGCAAGCACTGACGAGTGCTGCACAGAGGTGCACGGCTGCACACAGGCTCTCCCAGGACTCCCTCAATATGTTTATGTAGGAAGTCGCACCACACAGGGAGGTTCTCTTCCCTTCCAATGGGCGGATGCAACCTCCCCAAGAGACCAACGCAGCCTGGTTGCACATTGCACAGGAGGATACAAGCAGGGATTTCATCAGGAGAACCAGGCTGCAGTGGCACAAACCTTTCAATGATCTCAGTAGATCACGAAACGTTACTATAAAGCCACTCATTCGATCCCCATCACTCTGCCTACACCTGCACATCCTTACACCAACTTATCTTGCACCTCCACCCATCCCTCTCTATTTACATTATCACTTGCGCAGCTCAGTAGCCACCCCTCACACTCACCTTCATCCGAGTCCAATTATACCAATGAACAATGCACAAGGGTGTGCACTTTGTTGTTTTATCCAATGTTCATGTAAAGTTTCTGTTAGTGTGGTGTGAAACATTAAAATCTTGATTTTCAACACTTTGCATCTTGGACAGATCTGTGTGCAGCTTTGGAAGTGGCTTAGTGAGATGCAGTGAGACATAACGGTACCCCCACACTGGTTATGAGTGTGAAAGGAATGTCTTGGGCATTGTAGGTTTGCTTTATGGTGTTGGTGCCAACCTGGCACATCATGTGGCTGCCAGGGTATATAGTGCCAAGTGAAGTAAATCTGGCCATGGTGAAGCCATCCCTGCCATCCCGGAGAGCGATGTGTTCGGGTGCTGGCCCCATCAGTTGATTGCTGAGAACATTGGTGTTGTTGTTGGTGCTGCTGGTGTGCCTGGTGCTGGGGCTGATCTTTGTGGGATTCTGAGGACCAAGGTGAGATAGTTTCCAGAGCACCGATGCTGATGCAATAGATGGCAGGTGAACTTGAGATGACAGAAGCAATCTGTCAATGGTGAGAGAAGCTGTTCCATTGAGGTAACACTGGATAGAGTTTACTCCAAAACTTGCAACTGCATAAAGCTCAATCTGTCTCCCAAATGCAGTAAGAAACAGCTTCTGAACTTGGAAAGTGAACAGCTGTGAGATGGGAGCTTTCAGAGCACATTTGCAGCTGTCAAGTAAAGAGATGATTCCATGGCCATCCAACTCCCTACCTGCTTACCTGATGTGATCCCGAAGCAATGTGGACCCTGTGGGCGACCTCGTAAAATATAATGGTGAGTTCAAAATACTTCTTAATGGGCTATTAACAAGTAATAATTACCTGAATTGCCTCCCCCGCACCGGTGTGTGTCAGGTCTGTTCAATTCCGACAGACCCTTTTGTGTTCCTAACACAGATGAGGCTGCACACAGGGAGATTAAAGTAACAGTGACCTCAGTCTTTAATAAGACACTCCAGAGTGAGGAACACGCCTTAGGGACCGGCTTATATACAGAGCTCCCAAGGGATGCTGGGATCCCTTGGGACTTCAGGGGATGAGCTCCCTGGTGGTGGAACATGGGAGTGCATGCTTTACAGATACACAACATCACTTCCCACACCACCCCCCCCAAAGTCAAAGTGAAAACTATTTACAACGTGAGGTGGTCGGAAGCCTTTCCCTGGTGGACCGCCTCGGTACAAATGTCTGTTCTGGTGTGTTGGCTGTGCCCTCGCTGGCCTGGCATGTTGTTGGCCCAGCAAGGCTGCTAGGTGAGCCTGGCCTTGCTGGGCTGTTGGGCGTGGTGGGTTTGATTTCCTGGTCCGGCTTGGTGTTGTTGATCCTTTGGGCGTGTGTTGTGGGCTCGAAAAAGGTGGTGTCTGCTGTGGGTTGTTCAGGGCAGTCTGTGAACCGCAGCCTTGTTTGATCCAGGTGCTTTCTGCAAATTTGTCCATTGTCTAGTTTGACGACAAACACCCTATTCCCTTCTTTAGCTATTACCGTGCCCGCGATCCACTTGGGACCATTTCCATAGTTTAGCACATACACAGGGTCATTCAGATCAATTTCCCGTGACACAGTGGCGTGACCCTCGTTTACATTTTGTTGCTGCCGCCTGCTCTCTACCTGATCATGCAGGTTGGGGTGAACCAGCGAGAGTCTGGTTTTAAGTGTTCTTTTCATGAGTAGCTCAGCCGGGGGCACCCCTGTGAGTGAGTGGGTCTTGTGCAGTAGCTGAGCAGTACTCGGGACAGGCGGGTTTGGAGTAAGCCTTCTGTGACTCATTTAAGGCTCTGTTTGATTGTTTTTACTGCCCGCTCTGCCTGCCCATTGGAGGCTGGTTTAAACAGGGCCGAGGTGACATGATTGATCCCATTGCGGGTCATGAATTCTTTAAATTCGGCACTGGTGAAACATGGCCCGTTGTCACTGACCAGTATGTCAGGCAGGCCGTGGGTGGCAAACATGGCCCTCAGGCTTTCAATGGTGGCGGTGGCGGTGCTTCCCGACATTATTTCACATTCAATCCATTTTGAAAAAGCATCCAACACCACCAGGAACATTTTACCGAGAAACGGGCCCGCATAGTCAACATGGATCCTCGACCATTGTTTGAAGGGCCAGGACCACAAACTTAGTGGTGCCACTCTGGGCACGTTGCTCAACTGAGCACATATGCTGCATTGCCGAACACAGGACTCGAAGAGTCGATACCGGGCCACCACACGTGGGATCTGGCTATCGCTTTCATCATTACTATACCCAGGTGTGTGCTGTGGAGATCCGAGATGAATGTCTCCCTGCCCTTTTTGGGTAGCACTACGTGGTTACCCCACAACAGGCAGTCTACCTGAATGCACAGCTCGTCCTTTCACCGCTGGAACGTCTTGATTGGCTCTTGTATTTCAATGGGGATGCTGGCCCAGCTCCCATGCAGTACACAATTTTTTACTAGGGACAGCAGAGGATCTTGGCTGGTCCAAGTCCTAATCTGGTGGGCCGTGACGGGTGATTTATCATTTTCAAACGCTTTCATGACCATCAACAAGTCTGCAGGCTGCACCACCATCAACAAGTTTGCAGGCTGCGCCATTTCCAACCCCGTGGTGGGCAATGGTAGCCGACTGACAGCATCCGCACAGTTCTCGGTGCCTGGCCTGTGGCAGATGGTATAATTACACGCTGATAGCATGAGTGCCCACCTTTGTATGCGGGCTGAGGCATTAGTATTTATCCCCTTGTTTTCAGCGAACAGGGATGTGAGGGGCTTGTGATCGGTTTTCAGCTCAAATTTGAGGCCAAACAGGTACTGATGCATTTTCTTTACCCCGAACACACACGGTAATGCCTCTTTCTCAATCATGCTGTAGGTCCTCTCGGCCTTAGACAAGCTCCTGGAAGCATAGGCAACAGGTTGCAACTTCCCCGCAATGTTAGCTTGTTGTAATACACACCCAACTCCGTACAACGATGAGTCACATGCTAGCACAAGTCTTGTACACAGGTTATACAATACAAGCAGCTTGTTGGAGCATAAAATGTTTCTGGCTTTCTCAAAAGCAATTACTTGATTTTTTTCCACATACCCAGTTCTCACCTTTGCGCAATAACATATGTAGGGGCTCTAAAAGGGTGCTTAACCCCGGTAGGAAGTTACCAAAATAGTTGAGGAGTCCCAGGAATGACCGCAGCTCCGTGAAGTTCTATGGCCTGGGTGCGTTCCTGATAGCCTCTGTCTTGGCGTCTGTGGGCCGAATGCTGTCCGCCAAGATCTTTCTCCCCAAAAACTCCACTTCTGTTGCCATGAAGACAGATTTTGACCTCTTCAGCCGCAGCCCTACGCGATTCAGTCGCTGGAGGACCTCCTCCAGGTTTTGTAGGTGCTCGACGGTGTCCCGACCCGTGACCAATATGTCATCCTGAAAGACCACCGTGCATGGTACCGACTTGAGTAGGCTCTCCATGTTTCTCTGGAAGATCGCTGCAGCCGACTGAATTCCAAACGGGCATTTGTTGTAGGTGAACAGTCCCTTGTGCATGTTGATGCAGGTGAGGCCCTTCGAAGACTCCTCCAGCTCCTGCATCATGTCGGCCGAAGTCAGGTCGAGCTTGGTGAACATCTTGCCTCCTGCCAGCGTCGCAAAGGGTCATCTGCCTTAGGTAGCGGGTATTGGTCCTGTAGCGAGAAACGATTAATAGTTACTTTATAATCGCCGCAAATCCTGACCGTGCCATCATTTTTGAGTACTGGAACAATCGGGCTGGTCCACTCGCTGAATCAACTGGGGAGATGATGCCCTCGCGTTGCAGCCTGTCCAGCTCGATTTCCACTCTCTCCCTCATCATGTGAGGTACCACTCGCGCCTTGTGGTGAATGGGTCGTGCCTCTGGGACCAAGTTGATCCACACCTTCACGCGGAAAAGTTTCCAATGCCTGGCTCAAAGAGGGAAGGAAATTTGTTAAGAATCTGGGTACATGAGGGCTCATCGACATGTGATAGCGCTCAGATGTCATCCCAGTTCCAGCAGATTTTGCCCAGCCAGCTCCTTCCAAGCAGTGTGGGGCCATCGCCGGGACAATCTAGAGTGGCAGTTCGTGCACCGTACCCTCGTAGGTGACCTTGACCATGGTGCTGCCCAGGACAGTGATAAGCTCTTTGGTGTACGTTCTCAGTTTCGTGTGGATGGGGCTCAATGCCTTGTTGCACCGCAGTCTCTCAAACATCTTTTTACTCATGATGGATTGGCTAGCGCCAGTGTCCAGTTCCATGGCTATGGGTAAGCCATTCAATTTTACATTTAGCATTATAGGTGGACATTTCGTTGAAAATGTGTGCACCCCGTGTACTTCAGCATCTGCCTCCTCTCTCTGAGGCTCGAAATTGCTTTGATCCACCATGGACCGATCTTCCTCTGCCACATGGTGGTTAGAAGGTTTTGCAGAGCTTGCAGCTCGTTGGAGGTGCCCCATTGTTCCACAGCTCTTGCAAACATACCCTTTGAAGCAGCATGAATAGGCTGAATGGAAGCCTCCACAACGTCAGCAAGGTGTGAATTGCCTTGCAGTTATTCTTTTTTGGGACTCTGAGTCATCTGGGTCACCTGAGGCCTGCTGGCAGTTGCAGTCTCGTGGCTTCTGCCCTGTACATTTCTGCTCACAAACACAGTTCCAGTTAATTTATGAACATTGCTAGCACTTGTGTGCTGAGAGATTTGTTTGGTGTTATCTCTGGTAGACATAAACGCCTGTGCTATCGCAATGGCCTTACTGAGGGTCGGTGTCTCTCCAGTCAAAAGTTTTCATTGGATGGTTTCGTGGCCAATGCCCAGTACAAAAAAGTCTGAGCATTTGCTCCAGGTAGCCATCAAACTCACATTGTCCTGCAAATCGCCTTAGCACGGTGACGTAGCTCGCCACTTCCTGACCTTCAGATCGCTGGCACGTGTAGAACCGATACCTCGCCATCAGCACGCTCTCCCTCGGGTTAAGATGCTTCCGAACTAGTTTACACAGCTCCTCATATGATTTATCTGTAGGTTTCACCGGAGCCAGAAGATTCTTCATGAGGCTGTAGGTCGGTGCCCCGCAGACTGTGAGGAGGACCGCTCTCCTTTTTGCAGCGCTTCCTTCTCCGTCCAGCTCGTTGGCTACAAAGTACTGGTCTAGCTGTTCGACATCGGCTTCCAAGTCCTCACCCTCCGAGAACTTCTCCAGAATGCCTACAGTTTGCTGCATCTTTGCGTTGGATTTGTATTCTTGTCGCCAGTTTTTGTGTTCCTAACACAGATGAGGCTGCACACATGGAGGTTAAAGTAACAACGACCTCAGTCTTTAATAAGACACTCCAGAGTGAGGAACAGGCCTTAGGGGCTGGCTTATAGACAGTTCTCCCAAGAGATGCTGGGATCCCTTGGGACTTCAGGGGGTGAGCTCCCTGGTGGCGGAACATGGGAGTGCATGCTTTACAGATACACAACAGACCCGACATTTGGGAAAGGCGCGTGGTGGTGGTTGGCAGCGGGGTTCCTGACCCGCTGTCAAAAAAAATATTCCCACCCGATCTGCCACTGATCGCCCCCACTGATCCCCGAAAAATTCCCCCCCCCCCGCCTTATGTTTGTACTGAGGAAGTTAAATGAGTCAGAGGACAATTCACACTGACAGATAATGTGCATCCAGATAACATGTTATAAACATGTTGCAATAACTCAGGGCCGACAAACAGTTATTCATGGAGTAGAATACTGATGTTTGAACTTGGCAAGTTCTAGAATGTGGGGAATAAAGGGGGCAAACAAAAGACAGTTTAGGCAGTCGAAGGAATGCATCTATAAAGGCAGGATGAAGGTAGGCAGATTGCAGAGTATAAATGGAAATCAGCACAACAGTGAGACAATCCCAAAAGATTAGGAAGTATTTTTGTAATTAAAAAAGGCAGAAAATAGCTTGAAACTAATATAAAAGGAGAGTAGGGGGCATATTTTCCTCTTGGGTTTAAGTTTAATGAAAGCCAGACAGTAAGGCCAGTAGAAAATAGTAACAGACTCTTTGCCTGTTATTTTTACTACTATGTGTTTGCTCTCAATCTAAAATAGTTGCAAAGAAATTAGTGGGTAAAAAGGAATATCAAAAAAGGAACATTGCTTAGTCAGGGCCTGTTACAGACTGTGAAAGACTTGCTAAAGGCAAATTAAGATAAAATTGTACAGCCACACACTGGAAATACTAGAAATGAAAAAGCTGAACTCCAAGTCAGAATAGGTAGGGTCAGTCAAAAAAAAAGACAGCAAGATTTGGAAGAATCTGCATAGCTACATATGTATAAAACAGAGTAACATAATTATTGTTTTAAAATAGCAAGCTCACATTACAAATGTCCATTGAAAAATGTATCCACGTTATCGCTTTCTGCATTGCTTCATCAAATTGGTCTGCAAATCTGTTTGGCAGTTGTAGATTCTTCGGTCTTCATTATTTTTTAACAAAAGAGGAAAATACCACCTAAGTTACTTAATATAGGTATTTTACTATTGTGTTAAGGAAAATATTAATACAATTAATCAAATCAATTGTAGTAGTTCAGGGAATTAGGTGAAAATTTAATATTAGTCCATTCTACTTAAAGTTATACAGTGAATGATGAATGTTAAAGAAAGACTTGCATTTATATAGTGCCTTTCACGACCACCAGATGTCTCAAAGCGCTTTACAGCCAATGAAGTACTTTTCGAAGTGTAGTCACTGTTGTAATGTGGGAAAAGCGGCAGCAAATTGCATACAGCAAGCTCCCGCAAACAACAATGTGATAATGATCAAATAATCCGATTTTTTTTTTGTTATGTTGATTGAGGGATAAATATTGGCCAGGACACTGGGGCTAACTCCACTGCTCTTCTTCGAAATAGTGCCATGGGATCTTCTACGTCCACCTGAGATTGCAGACGGGGCCTCAGTTTAACATCTCATCTGAAAGATGGCATCACTGACAGTACAGCACTCCCTCAGCACTGCACTGGAGTGTCAGCCTAGATTTATGTCCAGTCCCTGAAATGGAACTTGAACCCACAACCTTATGACTCAGAGGCGAGTGCTGCACACTGAGCCACAGCTGACACTAAAGGACGTTTATTATGACTAAACCTTTCTATTGGCATTTGTAATAGGAACTAGCTTATACAAATAATATTAAGGTTTTAGAACCAGCGAATGTAATACCTATATGCAAATCTAATCCAGCCAAATACAGGCCCATTAGCCTAAAATCAATAGTCGATAAAACAATGGAAACTATTCTCAGGAATGCTTTGGCGGACTACCTTCACAGCGAGAGCTTAATACAAAGTGCTCAGCACGGATTTAGAATATGAAATTCCTGCTTCTCCCTAGATGCTATTACAAGTAAAGTAGAAAGTTCAACTCCCTATGATATGATTTCCTTGAACTTCCAGAAAACATTTGATAAGGTCACACGTGAAAGATTTTGAAATATACTTAAAAACATTGCGCTGGAAAATAAATTGATCAAGACATAGAACACAAAGATTACTCATGAAGGGTGTAATGCATAGTGTCAGAATGGAGGAAGATACTGAGTGGAGTACCAAAAGAGCCAATACACGCACGGGTTTCTTCCCTCTATATCTATGGAATGCCGGACATGTTTCTCAATAATAACCGTAGCAAGCAAAGAGTAGCTTTTTCACAGTTCCTGCCTATGTTCATCGATTCTTTTTTTTAAAAGTAGGAATCATTAGAGCCGGACTAAAAATGAACAAGTAGTGCGTTCCCTACCCACTTTACACCAGTTACTCGGTTATCTTATTTCGCTAAGGTACAACAAGCCCATAATTCCTTACCATTTTTGGTCTGTAGTCATCATTGTGTACCAAAATATATAGGCAAACAACAAAGCAATATAGAAAAAAATGTATTTGGTACTATGCTGGGAAATTTGATTTTTAATCTAGGAACATTGAACAGCTATACTCTAAGAGAGAGTGGTATAGGCAACACTATTAGAGGAGTTTGATTGCCAGCTACCCTTTTAGGTGGAGCGATGCATTAAAGCCTTACAAAGGGGAGGAATTCCGCACATTGAAAATACAAATTCTCGCAGATTTAAAGAATAATAAACCCACAGTAGGACAAGTTGAAAATAATATCAGGAAAATGACAAATTCCTTAATATCCTTATAGTCAGTGGATCAGGAGGAAATTAAATATTATTTACCTGTACTTCTTTAAAACTTTTCTTCCCCTTCCTTTTAGGTCTCCCAATGCAAACACCATTCCTGAATAGTACCATAAGAACATACATACGAAATAGGAGCAGGTGTAGGCCATATGACCCCTCGTGCCTGCTCCGCCGTTCAATAAGATCATGGCTGATCTTTGACCTCAATTCCTTGTTCCCACCCGATCCCCATATCCCTTGATTCCCCTAGACTCCAAAAATCTTGAATATACTCAATGGCTGAGCATCTACAGCCCCCTCGGGTAGAGAATTCCAAAGATTCACAACCCGCTGAGTGAAGAAATTCCTCCTCATCTCACTCCTTATCCTGAGACTATGCCCCTAGTTCTAGACACTCCAGCCAGGGGAAACAACCTTTCAGTATCTACCCTGTCAAGCCCCCTCAGAATCTTATATATTTCAATGAGATTCATTTCCATTTCCAGTACCATTTCCACTCCTGAGACATCCTTTAGTAGAAACAGCTCCAGCGTGACTGGGTTTCCAATTTCCCCTCCCTGACTTCCTTACACTTGAGAAGCTCTAGTCCTCATTAGGAGTCACTCTTGGATGACATGAGCAAGATCTAGAACATGGGTATCATGAGCATAAACCAATGAACCACCATTTTTTTTGAGAATGTATTGAGAGTAGCAGATTACAATATCTTTAATAATCAGACAACAGATTGGACCTCTCTGGTCCAGGATTCTCTGGTCCAGAAACATCCGTGGTTCTGCTTCAGCATCGGCATTGGTTTCCCGCGCTTTCTGGCTCGCCGTGATCAGTGCGCAATTGCCGCTTTGCGTGGGTGGCGTCCCAGTTTCCCGTGCTTACTGGCTCTCAGTGTTCATTGCTGCGGCGAGAACGAGGCCCGAGTTTCGCAGCCTGAGCCAGAGCGTGGTGGAGGAGGTTCAGGAGCCCGGGCGCTGTCTACTAGGCTCAGCGTGACCTCCCGTGGTTCGGAAAATTCCCTGTTCCGGCACCTTTCTGGTCCCGAGGGTGCCAGACCAGAGAGGTCCAACCTGTAGTTTGACCTTAAATTCAGAGTTTGTCCTGGCTTTACGGCAGGAATGTTTATCTCTTGGGCCACAAAGGTGCATAGATTTGAACTTCAGGGCCACATAAATGCAAATGCATGTTGCCATTAATCTGCATGTAACTCAAATTGATGGTACTAATAGGTCTTGGAATTATGATTTAGGATGTATCCACCAATGAGAAAACAGTGTTAACCAGACCTTTCCAAACTTCAAGACACATTATTCAAATTTAACAAAATATGAGTGCAACACATTGTATACACCTGCTTTAAAGAACCACACAATCCTAGACTTTATTTTAATGCACATTTCTACTTCCAGAGTCTACCCACAATCATAGGAAGTGGAATAATTTAAAGACTCACTGAAGATTTATTTGCCAAAACAAGCTCTACTTTGGATCTATTTAGTGCATCGGAAAGACTGAGAACTCCACTCAACTTCATTGGAGCCTGATCATGACGAGCTCAGAAAAACCCAAAGATGAGCCGGTGGCAACCTACTTAGGCTGGTCCATTTTCAGCACAATCTTTTGTTGTCTTCCACTTGGACTGGCAGCAGTGGTTTATTCCTGTAAGGTTAGTTGTGCATTTGTATGACTTTTATAAACTTCAGACTGGGAAAAAAAGATTGAAATCTGTTTAAACATTTTGCATTCACTGTTACTTATAGCTCAGCATTTTATTTAGTTTAGGTTTTTCAATGAAATTACAAAATGAAGAATTATAGTTGTACTTCATAACACATCAACTGACATTTAAAGAAAATTTTGTTCAAAAATTAGATAATTAAATTCTTGGATATCATTCATTAGGGTTTCTTTTGGAGATATTCCTTGCACAATATACAAATATACAAGCAGGCATATCTGTACATTGTTTGACATAAAACAACAACAACTTGTATTTATGTCGCCCCTTTATAGTCCCAGTAGCGCTTCACAGGAGTATTATAAGACAAAAATTTGACACCGGGCCACATAAGAAGAAATTGCAGATGACCAAAAGCTTGGTCAAAAAGGTAAGTTTTAAGGAGTGGCTTAAAGGAGGAAAGAGAGGTAGAGAGGTGGAGACGTTTAGTCCCAGAGCTTAGGGCCCAGGCAGCTGAAGGCAGAGCCACCGATGGTTGAGCAATTATAATCAGGGATGCTCAAGAGGGCAGATTTTGAGAAGCGCAGATATTTCGGGGGGTCGTGAGCCTGAAGTAGATTACAGAGATAGGGAGGGACCAAGCCATGGAGCGATTTGTAAACAAGGATAAGAATTTTGAAATGGAGTGTGTTGCTTAACTGGGAGCCAGTGTAGGTCAGCTAGTTCAGGGGTGATGGGTGAACGGGATTTGGTGTGAGTTAGGACACGGGCTGCCGAGTTTTGGATGACCTCAAGTTTACGTAGGGTAGACTGTGGGGAGCCAGCCAGGAGTGCATTGGAGTAGTCAAGTCTAGAGGTAACAAAGTCATGGATGAGGCTTTCAGCGGCAGATGAGCTGAGGCAGAGGCAAGAGCGGAGACAGGCAATGTTTCGGAAGTGGAAATAGACGGTTTTAGTTAAGCTGCAGATATGTCGTCGGAAGCTCATTTCATGTTCAAATATGACAGCAGGATTGCGAACAATCTGATTCAGCCTCAGACAAATGCTAGGGAGAGGGATGGAGTCAGTGGCTAGGAAACAGAGTTTGTGGCGGGGACCAAAGACAATGGCTTCGAAAATTTCTGCTCATCCAGTACTGAGAGACCGTGGAGACGTTGAGAGAAGTGGTGGTGAGGTAGAACTGGGTGTCATAAGCATACATGTGGAAACTGATGCCGTGTTTTTGTATGATGTCGCCAAGGGGCAGCATATAGATAATAGGAGGGGGCAAAGGATAGATCCTTGGGGGACACCAGAGGTAACAATGCGGGAGTGGGAAGAGAAGCCATTGCAGCTGATCTTCTGGCTACGATTAGATAGATAAGAATGGAACCAGGCGAGTGCAGTCCCACCCAGCTAAACGATGGTGAAAAGCGTTGGAGGAGGATGGAGTGGTGAACCCGTCAAAGGCTGCAGTTTGGTCGAGAAGGACGAGGAGGGATAATTTACCTTTGCCACAGTCACAAAGGATGTCAATTGTGACTTTGATGAGAGCCATTTCAGTACTGTGGCAGGGGCGGAAACCGGATTAGAGGGATTCAAACAAGGGAGTTCCAAGAAAAATGGCCCAGATTTGGGAGGCTATAACATGTTCAAGGACTTTGCAGAGGAAAGGGAGGTTGGAGATGGGGCAGTAGCTTGCAAGCACAGTGGAGTCAAGGGTTGCTTTTTTTGAGGAGAGGGGTAATGATGGCAGATTTGAAGGAGAGGGGGAACGTACTGAGGAGAGAGGACCGTTAACAATATCAGCTAATATGGGAGCCAGAAAAGGAAATTACAAAATGAAGAATATAGTTGTACTTCATAACACATCAACTGACATTTAAAGAAAGTTGTGTTAAAAAATTAGAGAATTAAATTCATTGATATCTTTCATTAGAGTCTCTATTGGAGCTATTCATTGTACAATATACAACTATACAAGAAGGCATATAAGTACATTGCTTAACAGATAATTCAGCTGCTTGTAAAGTTCTATAAACTTCAAGTAAGTACTCAAAGCTATAATCATCATTGATTGATTTCCAATTTGACGGAGTAAATAAGTGTGTGAATAGAAATAACAATCTAGGTTGATGATCAGTAAGGTGCTTAAAAATGAAGAGAAAGATGTATTTCAGTCGTGCACTAGGAGAAGTATTGGCTTGGATGGTAGCAATATTCAGCCTAGGCTGGAGCTTCTCCTCCAAACCCACTCTTGCTGCAATTGAAAGGCAAGAAATTATATTTGAAGGAGACCACCAGCTAGATCACTGCACTGTTTACTATCCATAAAACCTGTCATGAAATCTGCCTAACAAACGAATGTAACTTTTACCACTGGAAGGTTCTTGGCAGATGTTCATGGGAGATTAAAGTCCTGACCCGCCAGAAACATTTCCAGAGTTGTTTATCTTGGAACCTTTTCATAAAGTAGCAGGAGCCAATATGGGTATGTCCAAGATTGGTTGCAGTAAATGCTCTCTCTTCAGTGTGATTTCCAATGCACATTACTGGATAGGAATTCTAATGCACAATTTAAGTTAGAACAAGAAGCTGAGAAGGACAGTAATTCACATTTTAATGATTGAAAAGAATGTGTCACAATCATAGCAAGAGCCTTGTTCAATGCATAAGCCTAACTTCTCAATGATCTACAGAGCCACTGCCTGGTGTTTGCATCAATGTGAAATTAGAATAGATGCTGTTTCTCTCTTTTTTTGGAATTCTGTGTTTTCTCTTGCTATTCTCTCTCCCTTTATTCTTTAACTACCTATTTGTTGAAGTCTCATTTAGCTCAATAGTCCTAAATCTTTAAATCTGCACCCATATCAGCACTGTGGGGGAGTGACCCAGCTCAAAGGGTCACTCAGATGGGAATTAATACAGACGCAAAAGGCTATTACAACCAGGTTGATATCCACCATGAACAGCCTAAAATGTCTGTCAGACTATATACAGCAGTGCGCTCCTTCTAGCAGAGCACTTTTGGAATATCCAAAAGGATCCCTATCCTCCCATTTTAGCTGCATCTTGTGCGGCAACATTGCAGGCGATTGACGTGGTAAAATGCAGGCTGCAGCCAAAAAGCCGATAAATGAAACTTTCTACAAATATGCAAGATATGCAATGCAGCAGTGCACAAATGCCTGGTCCTCCAAAACAGCCCAAAAATCATCAGTCACTAGCCAAATGAAACCAAACTTTAAAAACAAGTATAGATCAGGCCAGGGCTGTTTTCCAAAAAAATATCTGATTGGTACGGGCAAGGAGAGCATCATGAGCCAAGCTTCACCTGTCATTAATAAGACTCAGCATGGGACCTTGTCTGAAAAATTTTATTATGCAAAGTGGTTCTAAGTCACTCATTAAACAAATGGGCGCATTAGGCATGTAGTGCATGAGTCCTGACTTCCCAACTCATACCCCCTGCCAGTGAGGATCATATCAGCTGCCAGTGAGGATCTTTCTGTTTCTATGTTCAATTTTTTAATCTTCTCTTTACAATTTAATCAGAATTTTCATTGCCATTATTCAGCTCTTTTTGCTTACTCTCTCCAGTCCCCTCGTGCCCCAAAAAATGATTAGGGCTTGTGGACGACTGTGGTAATGCAGCTATTGCTGTTTTCACAATAAAGCATCAGACAAGTTCCTGGAGTTAACAACCATCTTAACTTCTGTTGTGAGGTCGTAAAGAACATATCACATTGGCGATGAAGGATAGGATAATCGGATTCCCTTGCAGAAATTTTTGTTGGTGGATGATTCCAGCCAAACACAGAAAGACTAGAGAGGTCTTTTGTTTGCAGAACAGTTAAAAATCTAAGGTAAACTACAAGCACATTTGGCTGAACTGAAGAGTCCAGATGGCCCGCCTATGAGAATAATAGGGCACTTGGGTGAATTCCATCGCAACTGAGAGACTTTCGGAGCGTATGTGGAGCGGCTAGAAATGTTTTTCACCGCAAATAGTATCATAAAAGTCCCCGGCGATGAAAACCGTAACCGGGTGATGTTGGAAAGAAAATGGGCTATTTTCCTCACTGAAGCAGGCCGAAGGTGAATGAAACTTTAAAAAATGTGCTTGTTCCCATCAAGCCAAAGGATATATTACATGGAGATTCTAAGGAAGTTAGAACTGTACTACAATCCTAAGCCCCTGGAAATTGCTGAAAGTTATTGTTTTGGAACACGAGATCAATTAATTGACAAAAGTATCAGTGAGTACATTGTAGCATTAAAGAAGCTTTCTATTCACTGTAATTTTTGAAACTTTCAGGACCGAGCATTGCGTGACCGCTTTGTTTGTGGGATGAGAAATGAAGCAATGAAGAAAGTTATTGACAACCCCTAACTTGACTTTTGATTTAGCTTGTCAGACAGCTATGTCGATGGACATGGCCGACCAATATTCCCGAGAATTTCGTACCATTTCCAGTCGTCAGATAACCGAGGTGAATCTCCTGCAGGTTAAAAGAAAAAGGCAGTTGGGCCCCAAGGTCTCAGCAACTGGCCAAGGTAAAAGAGCATTGATGTCATGCTATCGGTGCCTGGGACAACACATTGCTCAAAATTATCCATATGTGAAGGCAGAGTGTTTCTTCTGTATGCTGACTGAAGGGTAAACCAACTTTCAAGGCTATAAGTAGAAATCCAAGAGAGTACATAGCATGGAAGAAAAGCAACAGGATGAAGAGATACACGTCATCAGGAGCACGAGAGTAACTAACAGCAATTCGAAATGCATCATCATCCAAGTAGATGTTGCAGGAACCAGGATAGCCATGGAAATCGACATTGGTGCATCCGTGAGCATAGTACTGGAATCGCTATCTCTCGACAAATTGCGTGATTTTCCATTGGAGAAATCCAAGATAGAGCTGCGAGGCTACTCAAAAGAGAACATTCCTATGGTAAGTTGTATCACCGTACCGGTAAAATACAAAGATCAATTTCAGAGCTTGCCTCTCTTAGTAGTGGCAGGAGACAAGCCTGCCTTACTAGGACGAAATTGGTTGGGATCACTGAAACTGGATTGGAGAACGATTTTTGAAATGAGATTTGCGTCGAAGGATGATGTCATCAAGAAGTATCTGAAAGTGTTCTGTGAAACAGGCAGTCCGATCTAAGACTTCAAGGAGAGTGTCAGGGTACAGAAGGATGCTAGATCAGTTTACTGCAAGTCCCGTACCAAATGCACTCAAGGAGAAAGTTGAGCAAGAACTCAAAAGATTAGAGACTGAGAACATTATCTCTAAGATAAATCTATGTAATTGGGCTATACCGATTGTTGTAGTCCATAAGTCAGATGGTAAGGTACGGTTGTGTGATGATTGTGTCTAGAGGGTAATCTCTCCAATACATTGCCAAATGTAGAAGATTTGTTCACAACACTGACAGATGGTCAGATCTTCTCAAAGTTGGATCTTACGAATGCCTACTTACAGCTTGAACTAGATGAGAAGTCCAAGTCATGCATGACTATAAATACTCATCTAGGCCTATATCAATTTAATAGGCTACCATTTGGAGTGTCTTCCACCCCCGCCACATTCCAAGGGGTGATGAACTAGATTTTGCAAGGTATTGAAGGGGTAGTATGTTATTTAGATGACATACTAATGTCAGCACCAAACAGGCAAATCCATAATAACATATTGAATGAAGTGGTCAATGACTAGAGAAGCACAGAGTATGAGTGACTGCTTGCAAGTATGAGTTATTTCAAAACTCATTGGAGTACTTAGGGCACAGAGCAGACAAAGATGGTTTACATCCAACCAAGGGAAAACTGGGTGAAATTAGAAATGCCCCCACTCCCAAGAATGCCACTGAACTTCGATCACTTGTGGGTCTTTTGAACTATTATGGGAAGTTCCTACCATATTTGGCTACAGTGGTACATCCACTGAATGAGTTGAAAAAGCAGGTCCATTGGAAGTGGTCAGAAGAATATGATGCAGCATTCAAGGAGTGTAAAAGCCAGTTGGTAGAGAGCACCATGTTAGTTCACTATGACATATCTAAAGAGAATCGTGATAGAGGTAGAGTAAGAGAGAGAATTGTGAAATTAAATCAGAAGGTGAGAGTGAAGAACCATCACCATAAAATGGTTAAAGTGGTTACCAGGAAGAGTGGTGAAGATATGTGGTCCTCACAAATATTTGGTGAAAGATGTTTGATCATGGACAGGTTAGGTTTGTTCACATTGATCATATTTTACCTGCAGATGTGGAAGGAGTTGAAAGTTGGAATGATTCGATTATTTCTGACTCATCAGATAGTTTTATTACAAGTACAGTACCAGTAGCATATCGTACATCAAATGTACTAGAAACAAATCCAAGAGAAAGTCAGAATTTAAATCAGAGTCTGAGTCAGATAGACAAACAGTTGAAGTTCAAATGTAAATCAAAGGCATCCCTTGGAGGAAAACTTTCGAAAGGATCAACCTAGAAAGGGTCTAAGTTTGACACCATGTTTGGAAGGTTCTGGTTGAGAACGAAGGTATCCTCTTTGAAACAGAAAATCTGTAGTTAAGTTTGATTTGTAAATATGGCAAAATAAGTCCATATCTTTTGTTATGTATAACCATGCAAGTTATGTATGATGACTGTTGTAATTACTTCTTCACTAAGGAGGGAAAAGTGTAATATAGTTCCACCTTATGGACTACTGCTCCACTACTGTGGTAATGCAGCCATTGCTGCTTTCTCAATAAACCATCAGGGTCAGGTCACCTGACCAGTTCCTGGAGTTAACAGCCATCTTAAAGTCTGTGTGTTTGTGAGGTCGTAAAGAATATATCACAGGGCTTAGTTTATCTATACCGTTGGAAACTTCAATAAGGTCTCCCCTAAGCCTCTCTTTTTGTGCTCCTATCACATTGCTGCCAATAAAGCAGCTGTATAAATGCTAAACCATTCACATGTTGTTAAGACCTCAATGAAGACATTCTCATTCATAAAATCTTTCACAGCACACAAAGTGCATAAAAACACAACCGCAAACTCTGATCATGTTTCTGGTTCCTTCTAGATTTCTATTTATTACATGTACAAAAATCCAATTTGCAAATCTTTGTACCACAGTCCATTTCATGATTCATCCACCATTTCAATATGAACAGCAAATACCTTAAACAAAACACACTGGCCTGGAGTTTCCGCTAGGTTGCGTTGTTTTTTCAGCGCAATATGTCCGAAATCCAGCACACCAGCTTATCCGATGGCGGAATTTCAAGCGCAAATTATGTCCTGTGCAAATTGAGGTTCTGCAATCTTTTGCGCTAGTTTTAAAAACATCGCGCTAGAAGCTGGCCCCGCCCAAAAACAGGCCACGCCCCAGGACAAATTCATCACCATGGCGAGTTTTGCTAAATGCGTGTTTGCAGGCCTTCAAGGAGGCTCTCAAAATTAAGCTTTTTTTTTTAAAAAGGCGTAAGGACAATTTTCAGCACGTTTTTAAAGGCTTTGGAATATATTTATTTTTTAATTTACTAAGAAACTGACTACTGTACACCAGTGTAACTAGCAAATGGTTCTGTATAGCTTTTAAAAATCATTTACAGTTATTTAAAAGGACGCAACTGCTGCCAAGCGCACTTGTGCTGCCGGTTCGTCACAGGAGCTGGTTCATTAAAAAAATGCCGGGAGGGAGATAGCTGCTTGAAATATGCCGGCAGCGAGCAGGCGATTTCAAAAATGCCGGGAGGAAGCAGGAAAAATGTTGAGAGGGTGCGGGCCATGAGGGAAACAGCCAGTCAAAAATGCTCTGTAGAAAAGCAAAGCAGCTTTCGGTTCCAGATTAATGTGCAGTATGCTTCTGCGCAGCTTCCGGTCATTAGCAGGAGTCACTCTATATTTAAAATCAGATTACTCACAGGTGGTGAATTAGACACTCTGATTTAAAATACTTTTTTGGGGTGATAAACCCATTTTTCAGCTGTATTAATAAAACTTACACCAGGTTATCACTCTTAAATATATCAAGGAAAGCGCTGCCCAATTTTGCTGGTTCATGGCAGATTTTACTTTTGGCAATATGCAAAAGAGTTTGAGCCAAAACTTGAGGGAAAAAAAGCACTACGGGAGCAATTTTGAGCACAATTTGCACCCAGATCGCCAAAGCGGAAACTATAGGCCACTGTGCTTCTTCTCCATGGTAAATTTGGATTTGCTGAACTTAACACAATGGCTGTGTACATGAGTTCCTCCATACCTTCACACCTCATCGATTACATGTCTTTTATACTTCTTAAATTAATCCACAAATTAACCGCTACAAGTGCAATGTCCTATATTTATTTTATAAACACATCCTGAATAACTCATCTGAAAATAGAAGGATTTTCACAGTTAATTATCACTTAGTGTGGCAATACATTGAACTGAATACCTCATTTAATCAGTTGAGGACTTTTCTGAAGTTTATTCTGAAATTAATGAGCTGGAAATTGCGGTCGGAAGCTTCCCGCAGGTGAATGCCTCCGAATCGCAATAAAAGTACCCATCTAAAAGTACTCCATATCTTCAAAGACTCGCGCTCCTGGGCCTGCAGGGGCACGTGCGGCTCGCAAATGTCCCTGGGATTACGTGGGCTGGCCCAACCAATCACAAAGGGGGATTCCCATTCTGCTTCTGAGGATGCCATTCACATACTGAATTAGCATAATAGGAATTTCCCAATAAAACGCACTTTCACCCACTTAAATAAAAATAAATCTCATGTTCAAAATTAATTAAAATACAATTTAATTAAACATTTAAAACAAAAAATAATGCTTCCCTAAAGATAAATTTAAAATGTTTTAAAGGGGCCAAAAATAACCTGAACTAATTTCAAAGGTTTCTGAATGTTTAAATCATTTAAAAAAAATAATTTTAATATTTATTTGAACCCTTACGCTGGTAAAAGGTCTTACACCTGCGTAAGACTTTTATGGGCATTCGCTGGGCAGTAGTTGGGTAACTGGCCCAACTCTACTGTCCATTTCCTGCAGAAATGTGCGATCTGCCAAGCAGAAACTTGACAGAGCACAAGTTCCAGGTTTTCGCGCATGCGCATTGCTTGCAGAGCACTTACGACCGAATACGCTGCGTACGCAGTCATGTGACCCGTAAAATTCGGGCCAATGTAAATCAAAAAATGTTGCATTTTTTTTTAAATAACAGTAATCACTACCGCCACTGATGGATCTCTAGGAATACTGTCTATTGTTGTCATGTATGTAGACCTAACTGTATAGTCACATAAGGTGTGCCACCAGAGGGCACTGCATTGGGAGACCTAAGGGTCACCTGAATAGGTGTGCAGGGCCCAGTATAAAAGGCTGCCCACCATGCTTGTGCCTCACTCTGGAGTTACAATAAATGGGACTAAGGTCACAACAGCTCAAGTACAATACCAGACCTTGTGGAGTCATTCATAAGAGTATTAAAGACATAACAACTGGCGACGAGATTACGAACTTTTACGCAAAAATGACTAATATTGGTGCATTAGAAAAGTTCTCAGAGGGTGAAGATTGGGAAGCCTTTACGGAGCAGCTCGACCAATATTTCGTAGCAAACTACCTGGTAGGCTATGTTCCGGCCACGCTGGCAGATAAGAGCAGAGCTATCCTGTTGACCAGTTGTGGGCCCACGGTCTATGGCCTCATCAGGGACTGGCTTGCACCAGAGAAAACAACGACCAAGTCATACGAGGAGCTGAAAGTGCTCTTTCGGGACCAACTCAAACCAAAGGAGAGCATCTTCACGGCCAGGCATCGATTTTATATACACCGCCGCCTCGAGGGCCAGGAAATCGCGAAGTACGCTGCCAACTCAGGAGGCTAGCAGGACCATGTGAATTGGGTGCATCCCTCGCTGATACGTTGCGGGACATCTTCGTAATTGGCATCGGTCATGAGGCCCTTCGTCATAGGCTACTGTCTGCCAAAACCACCGTCACTCTGCAGAAGGCCATCAGCATCAGTCAGACGTTCATGACCTCAAGCTGCAGCTCCAAGCAGATGATGACTCACCCTCAGGGCTCAAACCCGGCAAGTACTGTAAATAGAATGGCGCCTTTCACAGGCAGAACTGTTGAACGTGAATCTGCCCAGGGCAGAGCATACAGGCCCCCGAGTGCTTTAACTCAGGTTTGCACCCCTCGGTGGACTCTAAGTCGAGTAGCGGAGATAATCACAGGGCTCATCAATGTCGGTTCAGAGACTATGTGTGCAAAGGCTTCAGCATAAAGGGTTACCTCCAGCGAATGTGCAAAAGAGCTGTGACTCACCAGGTGGAAGAGAAGTCAGCAGATGGCTATGAATCCAGTGCGGATTACGAGGAAATGGCTAGAGAGGCAGCTCAGTCCCAGGACGAAGTGCATGGAGTATATACCTGCACCACAGATTGTCTTCCAGTGATAATGGAAGTTGAGATAAATGGTGTTCCAGTCTTCATGGAAGTGGACACAGGGGCAAGGTAATGAGCCAGGAAGCCTTTGAGAGGCTATGGAACGATCAAGCTGAACGACCCAAGCTGGACCCGGTTCAGGTAAAGTTGCGCATCTACACCAAGGAACTGATATCAGTTGTTGATAGTGTGGATGTAAGTGTATTCCATGATGGCGCGGTGCACAATTTACCATTGAGGATTTTTTCAGGTGATGGACCAATGCGACTTGGAAGAAGATGGATGGGGAAGATTCATTGGAACTGGGAAGACTTCATCCCTCCAGCGATCGACGTCCCCCGTGCTCAGAGGCAGAGCAAGCCCCCACCTTCGGTTGGACTAGGTACCGGAGAGCACATCCGCGCAGCCACCGAAGCACAGTCCGCTCATCATGACGGCGTGGTGATGATCCGGCCGAGACAACCCAAACACACCTTCCCGGCTTCAGTGGCAGGACTCCTGGGGAGGAAGATTGGATCCGAGGGCGCCTTCCTAGCTTCAGTGGCAGAATGCCTGGGAAAGAAGATCACAGTAGTCGACATCATGGACAGGGAAAAGATGGCGTCCAAACCACGAGGTGCAGTGCTAATGGAGCAACAACATGTGGTTCCACGCAAGGAAGATGACTGGGATAAAAGTAGTAAGGCCATTTTAAAGGAGGCCAGCAACCAGCCATTTTTGAATGAACTGCTTGAAATTGGTAACCAATGTAAAAGTCCAGCTGTAACGAGCAAAATGTTGATGTGCGATGTTGGGTGCAAATTGCAATCAGCCAATGTAACGGTTGTATATAGGTCCAGCGGGCTACCCAATGCTGTATCCTGCATCCCTGGGATCAGAACGATGTATCATAAAGTGTCCCCACAGCTGACAGAAGTAGACAAGCCACAGAGTAAACGATCCCCGGAGAGCAGAGACATCAGTAGTGATACCCTGCCTCAGATTGGTTTAACATTGCGGGCACCCGATGGCATGAACCGCCACGGGCCAGAAACAGTAAACTGCGCCTATGCTCGCAGTTGGCTACCATCGCCCACCCGGGTGGAAAAGACGCAGCCCACAAACCCACTCACCAGCACGGCAATGCCCAAGAGCGAAGGGTCACCCGCAATGGCTCCTCCGAACGGGACCTGGACCAGCCAGGATCCCAAACTAGAGAGTGCTCACAACGGTGCCCTCAAGGAAAGTGAGTCAGCAGTTCCCTGCTAGACAAGACGAGGCAGCCCCACCGTCGCTTAGACAAAATGTTCACTTGCTCAGACCGCTTCTCAGAGAGCAGCAGTGACACTTTGCAAACGAAAAGGACAGGGAGGTCACAGACACATCAGCTGTCTTTGGGCCTGCCCGACACTAGGAGTAACGGCAAGAGCCCTGAGCTCCGGCAACTCAAGCAAAATGAACTCGCCTCGCCCACAGACCCACTAGCATGGGGTGCTGCATCGCTACCAGACGACCCAGATCTCATCCGGCCGTGCTGGAACTAGACTGCCCTTGTGTACCTCTACTGATATACCTGTACTGATCATGTAAATGTGCCACACAAAAAGAAACGCAACTGTAATCCACCTAACAAATGTACCAAAGTGTAAATGTAAAACCCATGTGATGAACTTGAATGCAACTTGTATGTAACGGGCCATTAGCATGATCTCTGTGTGTGGGGCGGGGGGGGGGGCGGTGAGAATGGAGTAATCATGAACTCACAACCAGAAACCACGGGGACCTCCACTGGCAAAAAATCTCACTACCAACCCACCCAAGCTAGAAGTGACCCTTCAATGGTCAACCAGGAAAAGCAAAGCCCAGGTCACCGTCAATGTATGAGTCAATTTGCATTAAAGACTTGGGGGGAAGTGATGTCATGTATGTAGACCATGTATACTAATTGTATAGTCACATAAGTTGTGCCACCAGAGGGCAATGTGGTGGGAGACCTGAGGGTCATCTGCATATTGTGCGGGGCCCAGTATAAAAGACTGCCCACCATGCTTGTGCCTCACTTTGGAGTTACAATAAATGGGACTAAGGTCACAACAGCTCAAGTACAATACTAGACCGCGTGGAGTCATTTATAAGAGTATTAACGACATAACAGGTGTGATACTGAGAAATGCAAGATAGATATGAAGTTTGACTCGTGGTTTGTGATGAACTAGCTGATCTTAGCCCAAAGGTAGGCGGAGACTCGGCGATTGAACAGATAAATTGATCGGCAATTTCACACCCGATTCTCTTGATCGCTACTAAGCGAGCCCTGCTGGGAAAGTGTGTGTGTACAAGTTGAGTGCCCAATCGGCCTCAGTTGTGATGTGTCTCAAATACCCTGCCAGCACACACTGAACAAAGCTATTTTTGAAGAACGGTCATTTAGACAAGCCACAGAGGCCTACCAGCATTCACGAGGCAATGATGCAGCATAAGTCACCACCTGTAGAGAAAGTGGGGAGAAATTGAACAAGATAAAAGAGGAATCAGAGATCACTTGGATCACAATGTGCAGTGTAATCTGAATAATGAATTGCCATCATATTTACTGATTAGCTTATTATTGTGAAGGTAATTAAAATCTTGGCAAACACATATGGGAGATATGTATTTAAATTACTTGTCATCTGTCATTAACATTTATTTAACTGTGCTTTCAGGCTAATGGAGCTCTTGATTATGGAAACATGGAAGTAGCCAGGGGTGCCTCAAAGACTGCCAAAAGATTAAATATAGCAGCATCTGCATTCGGAATCGTTATCATTGGAGCAGTAATCATTTATGTAGCTGTTCATAATCTCCCAGAGAAAGCTCATTCATAAAGCATTTTACAGATACTTTATTTTGCTATTCTCTGTTTAAAAAGTATTGTAGGAAAGAAAAACTGTTACTACAGAATTACTAAATAATTCTTTATTGTGAAAAATATGCCTGGAAACGTCTGATTTTTGATTCACTGTATTGTGTATATATATATTTAATTTGGCTCGACTGTAATATGTATGGGCATCTGTGAAGTGCAACCTCATGAAATATATAACGGCAATACAACCTGGTTTAGAACCTGTCTTTTATTTTGTAGTTTAGTAATTGCTAAGGGTAATGCACAAAGCAATAATGTAATGTGTAGCACATAAAACAGTCAAAAAATAATAAAGTAATTGTTATTTTCACACACAGCCAATGATCAAATTGAAGTGCCAGTTACCTTCATTTTATACCTGCCTGGTAATTAAATACACAGAGTGACTGCTGCCAACGAACCAAAAGCTGCTGTCTCCGACCGGAAACTGCGCAGAAGCGTTATGCGCATTAATCTGTGGGGGTTGAAGTATTCATGTATAATAATATAGTCATATCGCACGCTTAAAACTATGGAGCTATAGGCTTGCTTAATAATGTCTAGTAATAGCGCGGGTTGGTTTAAGTATTAATGTATGATATTTTCGCAGGGGGAGGGTTGCGGAGATTTATCTGTACGGAGCACAAGCTCCTTGTGAAGGGAAAGGGGAAGAAAAATTAATAAAAATAAGAAAATTAATAAAAATGGACGTTAACTCTGTTTTGCTGGCGCAGATTTTCTTTTCCTGACGCAGCTCTGTTCAGCAGTGGCGATCTCTTTTCACCCTCTCCCCTCCTTTCTCTCTGGAAATGTTTTCTTTGTAATGGCGATAATATTTTATTTTCAGTTCGCGAACAAGTGAAAAAACAAACTCCGCATGTGCAGCTACTCCAACTTCGTTGGCAGCAGTCGCGTCCTTGAGAATAATACTTGACTTTAACGACTATACTGTTAGTACAAGTGCTGCAGCGGGGACAACTTTTGATTCAGTTACCTTGTTTAGACTATCAGATACATGTGCATGGGAATTCTTGGGACTTGTCAGCAATTGTACGAGAATGGTAATGTTCCCAAATCCATTAATGTTAATGCATGTTACAGAGAGAGGAATAACTTGATTGTAGAGTTTTAAAGACATGTGAAATTGATGCGGTTATTGGCGCTTAAATGGATATTTTAAATTGATGGATAAATTGCTAATTACATTTGACCAGATTATCTGAATGCTAATTCCCGTTTCAGTAGTTTATCGACAGGTGTTCAAAAAATGTTTTGACCAAAGTTCATCGACTGGAAGAGTTAAATCTGTTTCTCTCCCCACAGATGCTGCCTGACCCGCTGAGTGTCCCAGCACTTTCTGTTTTTATTTTAGATTTCCAGCATCTGCAGTATTTTGCTTCTGTTCAAAGAAAAATAGCTTTTTTACACCAGCTCCCAAGACACATCTTGTGTCGTTCTGTTCAGATGAACATTTAAGCAGGCAGTTGGATAGAAATTAGATTGGTTTAAATTGATGCAGAGGAAAACTTAGCAATATATTAATGGAGAAAATTTATGGTTTGCGCTGGCACAAGCTAAGTCAACATGACTTATTATTGAAGGCGGTTACAATAGCACTCAAGATAGAAACTTTCAGAGTTGTATGAAGGGAGAGGAGCTAGCGCCTCACAACTTGAGCCACCTCGGGGAAATCCCCTCTGTGCCTTTCAGTTCTGCGCGGAGGGGTTTCCTGTACGGGCTGCTCTTCCACACTCTCAATCTTGCCATCCATGTCTGCCGCCTGGACATGCCATGGCGCATCATCTTGCCGTCCGGAGGAGGCGGGGGTCCCGATGGAGTGCACTCTACTATTTATCGGGGACATGGCCTGGAGGGTGGTGCATGGAGCAGTCCCGCGCAACAAATTTTTAAGTCGGTTCACGGGCTCCCAGGCCGCCTGCAATTTCTGCGGTCTGGAAGAGTCCGTGTTCCATGTTTTTATTGAATGTGCGAGGTTGAAGCCCCTGTTCCATTATTTAAAGGGGCTGCTCCTCAAATTCTGGTTACACTTCAGTCCCACACTCCTGATCTTTGGGCACCCTGTGCGGAGGGGAGCGGGTAGGTCCGAAGGCCTCCTCGTAGGACTGTTCCTGGGCACGGCCAAGGGTGCCATCAGCCGGTCCAGGCAGCGGGCGGTCGAGGGGGTTGTTCAGCCCGACTGCCTGACTCTCTTCCGCGCTTACATCTGAGCCAGGGTGTCCCGGGAGATGGAGCACGCGGTGTCCACCGGTACGCTCGTGACCTTCCGCGAGAGGTGGGCGCCGGAGAGACTGGAGTGCATCATCACCCCCGGCAACCAAATTTTAATTTGATTTTATATGTTTTAAATTTTAATTTGTTTTAACGCCGGATTATAGTGTCCCCCCAGTCAGGGGGCACTTGCATAATTTGCCTCTCGATGCCCTAAAAAAAAACACAAAAAAACCCCACAAAAAAAAGGGCACCTGAAAAGTGTTTGGAGTGCCCCCCCTGCCTCGCTTTAATAAGGGGGCACTTGATTTAATGTTTGTTTTTGATTTCACAACAAAAAGAGTTGTATGAAGGGAGATAAAGAGGTTGCAGGTTCATTCTTATCTGTGTTTGAAATTGGTTTTGACTTTCCAATGTCAAACTCCAAGGTAGGGGACACAGTTGTTTAGTTATCTCTAAACCTCCCACAAGGAACCTTTGGCCTCAAGGTCATGCCAGGTGGCAGTGGGAGGGACCCAGTTGCAGCAAGAGGGAGCAATTGTGGCAGAGGAGCAGTTCATTGCCAGGGCTCCCCCTGCCACTGCTGCACCCACTGGAACTGGATCGATCCTTCATTCCACCTGTCCGTGAGGCTGACTCAGGGTCTGATCGAAGCAGAGGGAGGAGAGGTTGGGGTAGAGGAAGAAAAGGCAACAATCAAAGGGAAAGATTATTTAAGAGGGCTTCTTTAGCGATGACCCAGGGAAATCTGTATTATTTTAAACAAATACTCAGTTGTATTTTAAGTGCACCAGCCAGGATTAGACTCGCTTGCCCCCACAGCCAAGACCAGATGCACCCGCCTTGAGCACAATGATGTTCCCTCCTCCCCACTCCATCCTTTAAGGAACAGGAACGAACAGGAACGAACATCGTTAAATGGGCCAACCGTCCAGCACTTGTTTCAGTTCGCGAACAAGTGAAAAAACACAATCTCTGCACGTGCAACTACTTCAACTTCGTTGGCAGCAGTCCCAGCCTTGAAAATAATACTTGTCTTGTACTAACAGTATAATCGTTAAAGTGCTTCACTGGGAAAACTTTTGATTCAGTTACCTTGTTTAGACTATCAGATGCATTGTGCATGGAAATTCTTGGAACTTGTCAACAATTGTACGAGAATGGTTATCATGTATGTAACCTTTATGTAACAACACTGCAATATTGTATATACGTAAGAAATGCCATCTTGACCACAGGGGGTGAACTTGTGGGAGATACTCCTCACCTGGTCACCCAGGTATATCAAGTGAGGTCCCACGCAGGGTTTGCACTTCTTGGTCCTGTGAATAAAGGTTCAGGTCATGGAGAGACCTTGTCTATAGAATGTGCCTCATGTGGATCTGTGGTATTGTGCAAGGACTTTACATTGGCGACGAGAAACGGGAATCAACGACCCACGAGAATGGCCACAGTCAGCACAGATGAATGGTACTATGTTGGTGAGGACTGGGACGATTTCATTGAGAGGCTCCAGCAGAGTTTTGTCACGAAGGACTGGCTGGGAGCCGCAGCGGCTGTCAAGCGAAGGGCTCATCTGCTGACCAGCTGTGGACCTAAGACTTACGCGCTCATGAAAGACCTGCTAGCACCTGAGAAGCCGGTGGACAAAACCTTCGAAGAGCTCAGCAAACTAATCGGTGAGCACCTCAAACCGGCGAGCAGCGTACACATGGCCCGACACAGATTCTATACACACCGACGTCGGGAAGGACAGAGCATACCGGATTTCGTTGCAGACCACCGGCGCTTGGCCAGCCTCTGTAAGTTCACAGACGCCTGCAGGGGGGAGATGCTAAGGGATTTCTTTATTGAGGGCATCGGTCATGCTGGGATTTTCAGAAAGCTAATTGAGACCAAGGACTTGACCTTGGAAGCGGCGACATTGATGGCTCAGACTTTTATGGCGGGGGAGGAGGAAACCAAGATAATATACGCACGCAATTCTGCCTCCAACATGGCGATGGATCAGGGAGTCAATATCATAAACGCGACACAGAGCCCCGCAGGCAGGCAAGGGCAGTTCGAGACACCCCAGGCAGAGACAATGGCAGGCTGAACGGACATTTACGCCCCCCCCCCGCAAGTGGACAATGCGGCCCGGGATGGGGCCATTGACACCCACTAACAGCGTGCTCAAGAGCAGTCAAAGGGACAATCAGCGAGGAATGCCTTGCAACAGCTCTTTTGTTCACAACAATGGGAATCTCAGTTTATGCTGGAGGTGTGGGGCAGACATGCTGCCAGGACTTGCAGGATTCAACAGTTCGTTTGCAGAAATTGTAACCTCAGTGGCCATTTAGCCAGAATGTGCAGAAAACCTGTAACCAGGCTAATATACGAGGCAGATGAACCAGATGCGGGGTCTGCGAGGCAGGATGACGCTTGGGGCAAATCAATGGATGCTGAAGTTCAGCGGGTTCATGTGGAAAACATTCACAGCTCATATACCAAAACGCCACCTATGATGATGAAAGTCCTATTAAACAGCATTCCTGTACGCATGGAGCTGGACATGGGTGCCAGCCAGTCACTCATGAGTGTTCAACAATTCGAAAAGCTGTGGCCACTCAAAGCCAGCAGACCCAAACTAGAACGTATTGAGACGCAACTACGGACGTACATCAAAGAAATCATTCCAGTGCTAGGCAGTGCAATGTTGGCAGTCACACACAATGGATTGGTGAACCGGCTGCCGCTCTGGATTGTCCCGGGCAATGGTCCCACACTGTTGGGGAGGAGCTGGTTAGCTGAGATGAACTGGAAATGGGGGGGATGTGCATGCCATGTCATCTGTGGAGCGAAGTTCATGCTCACAGGTCCTACAGCAATTTGAGTCACTATTTCAACCTGGTGTCGGGACGTTCAAAGGTACCAAAGTGTAATATGCATCACCCCGGACGCCAGACTAGTGCACCATAAAGCCAGAGCTGTGCCGTATGTGATGCAGGAGAAAATTGAGAGCGAGTTGGACCGGTTGCTGAGAGAGGGCATCATCTCACCCGTTGAATTCAGCGACTGGGCAAGTCCCATCGTTCCCGTCCTAAAAGCGGATGACTCGGTCAGGATCTGTGGTGACTACAAGGCCACTATTAACCGGGTGTCCCTACAAGACCAATACCCGCCCCGAGAGCGGAGGACCTTTTTGCCATGCTGGCAGACGGCAAGCTGTTTACCAAGTTGAACCTCACTTCAGCCTACATGACCCAAGAACTGGCCGACGAATCTAAACTACTGACCACCATCACCACGCACAAGGGACTGTTTGTTTACAACAGGTGTCCGTTTGAAAAATCGTGGCTGCTGATCGAATGCCAAAGAAACATGGAAAGCCTGCTCAAATCCATTCCTGGAACAATCGTATTTCAGGACGACATCTTCATCACCGGTCGTGACACCGAGGAACACCTCCACAACCTGGAGGAGGTGCTACGCCGACTGGACCGGGTAGACCTGCGACTCAAGAAGTCTAAGTGTGTGTTTTTGGCTCCCGAGGTTGAGTTTCTGAGCAGGAGGGTTGCTGCAGACGGGATTCGGCCTACCGAATCCAAACGGAGGCGATTCGACGAGCGCCCAGGCCCTGCAACACATCGGAGTTGCGTTCATTTCTGGGACTCTTGAACTATTTCGGGAACTTTCTGCCGAACTTAAGCACATTGTTGGAGCCGCTACATGTGCTCCTGCATAAGGGTTGTGATTGGTTTTGGGGGCACTGTCAGGAACGGGCTTTCAATCGGACGTGGAACCTACTTTGTTCAAATAAGTTGTTGACCCTGTACGACCCCCGTAAGAAATTGGTTCTGACATGTGATGCATCGTCCTATGGGGTTGGGTGCGTGTTGCAGCAGGGTAATGCTGAGGGCCAACTACAACCTATGGCTTATGCCTCCAGGTCGCTCTCTCAAGCTGAACGGGGTTACGGGATGGTTGAGAAGGAAGCACTCACATGTGTCTATGGGGTGAAAAAGATGCATCAGTACCTTTTTGGCAGGAGGTTCGAATTAGAAACAGACCACAAGCCATTAACATCCCTGCTGTCAGACAGCAAGGCCGTCAATGACTACACCATCCGGCACCGGCCCGGCACCGAAAATTGCGCTGATGCGCTCAGCAGGCTTCCACTGGCCACCAGCGAGGGGGCAGTGGAGCAAAGCGCTGAGATGGTCATTGCTGTTGATGCCTTTGACAGCGCAGGCTCCCCCATCACAGCCCGCCAGATCAAAATCTGGACCAACAGAGATCCCCTCCTATCCCTGATTAAGAAATGTGTCCTGACTGGGGATTGGGCGCCCGCACACAGAGCATGCCCTGAGGAGGTCAGACCGTTTCACAGATGGATGGATGAGCTCTCCATCCAAGCCGACTGCCTACTATGGGGCAGCTGGGTAGTCATGCACCAGAGGGGCAGGAAAGCATTCATCAGGGAACTCCACAGCGAGCACCCGGGCATGGTGCTGATGAAGGCCATTGCCCGGTCACGTGTGCTGGCCAGGAATTGATTCAGACCTGGAACACTGTGTTCGCAGGTGCACGACGTGTGCCCAGCTGGGTAATGCCCCCAGGGAGGCCCCGCTCAGCCCAAGGCCCTGGCCCACCAGGCCATGGTCACGCATTCACGTAGACTACGCGGGCCCGTTCATGGAAAAATGTTTCTCATTGTGGTTGATGCGTACTCGAAATGGATCGAGTGCATCATTTTGAATTCGTGCACAACATCCACCACCATGGAGAGTGTGCGTGCGGTCTTTGCGACCCACGGCTTGCCGGACATCCTTGTTAGCGATAATGGCCCATGTTTCACAAACTACGAATTCCGGGAGTTCATGTCGGGTAATGGCATGAACCATGTCAGGACAACGCCTCTAATGGCCAGGCGGAATGTGTGGTCCAAATCATAAAGCAAGGCATGCTCCGGATTCAAGGACCCTCCCTTCAATGCCGCCTATCACGCCTCCTGCTGGCCTATAGGTCCCAACCGCACTCGTTCAAGGGGGTCCCGCCCACGGAGCTACTCATGAAACGAACACTCAAAACTCGGCTGTCCCTCATTCGTCCAGTCCTGTCCGACATTGTTGAGGGCAAGTGCCAGTCCCAAAACGAGTACCATGACCGAAATTCAAGGGGGAGATGTATAGAAATTGATGACCCCATATTTGTTCTCAATCACGCTTTGGGGCCCAACTGGCTTGAGGGTACTGTAATAGACAAAGAGGGGTATAGGGTCATAATGGTTAAACTTAACAATGGGCAGATATGCCGCAAGCATCTGGACTAAGTAAAAAAAAGGTTCAGCATGGACACTGAGGAACCTGAGGAAGATCATGAGATGGTATTCACACCACCGCCAGTGAACGAGCAACAAGAACATTCAGCAGCGTGCACAGTCCCTGCGGTCAGCCCGGACAGGCCGGAATCACCACAGGTGACAGACACGCATACCAAGGCTCAACAACCAGAGCCTCAACTGCAGCACTCCACGAGAGAGCGCAGACCATCCGAGAGACTTAACCTTATGATCCCAATAAGATGTTGAGGGGAAGGTGGTGTCATGTATGTAACCTTTATGTAACAACACTGCAATACTGTATATACGTAAGAAATGCACACCTTGACCACAGGGGGTGAACTTGTGGGAGACTCTCCTCACTTGGTCACCCAGGTATATAAGGGGAGGTTCCATGCAAGGTCTGCACTTCTTGATCCTGTGAATAAAGGTTCAGATCATGGAGTGACCTTGTCCATAGAAGGCCCCTCGTGTGGATTTGTGGTATTGTGTAAGGACTTTACAATGGTAACGTTCCCAAATCCAGTAATGGTGGGCATGTTACAGAGAGAGGGATAACTTGATTAGTGTAGGGTTTTAAAGACATGCACAATAAGGGGAAAAGATGTCATTAACATTTTTTGAAGTCTTAATGAGTTGGCACATGCCTGGTGCACAGGCCTCAGGCAAACTGCACAATTTAAGAACATGTGAAATTGCAGCAGTTTCTTGTCAGCAGGGCTGTGGTACCTATCATTTGGGATTTTAAGCCACTAATGAAAAATCAATCAACTTAGCACTATAAAAAGTGGGACAAAGAATGGGTCTTTAACACATAACTTGTCTAATACAGATGTGCTAATCAAAAAAGACAACTGTGACTCCATAAACCACAGAAAAAATACATTTTTCACAGACAATGAAGTTCCTTCAACAGTCATGGGGTTTTGAATTGAAGAGTGAAGGTTTTCAGATCTGTGACCCACACAGTAGGAAGCTTGCCTGAGACTCAATAGCCAGCTGAAAGAATGTTATCTCTGCCATCCCCTCAGGATAAAGAGAACATCCCCAGTTTGATGAAGCGTCTTCTACAACAGGAATAACAGAAGGGACCTCCATAAGAAGAGGTACACAGGTTTCATAGGCTTACATTCCTATTCTGTTTCCACCCTGCTTTACGACCAATTATTCTGCTGCCAGCTCTCCATGACGTTCATCCATGCTTGCTTTATTGCCACTCATGGCCAGCTTCATTTTGCAGCATGTGCTACAGGGAGAAGGCTGTCACAATGCCAGGTCCTGTATACCAACCTATAACACCAACCTTTCACCCAGGAAACACATTCTCCAGCCATTTGACAAGCAGAGATTGTTTTAAATCACCATCTTTCCATCTGCCCTCGCTGTACTAAACATTTAGCATTGAAGCAACGATAAATTCAGATAATGGGAACAGGTGTTGTGTCAAAAGGAGAAATAGAAAAGTGAGAACAAAATTAGGATCTGAATAACTTTTTTTTTTGAATGAAACATGGTTCATTCAATAATATATTATCTGTGATACCGGGGGAGGGAGAATACAGGACGTTTAATACAATATAATAGGACATTTCTGCTCTTTCCATTTTCAGTTTATTTCTGTGCTAAAAATGGGTGTAATACAATATACTGAACCCTTGAAATGCCAGCAGTCTCCATGAGACACAGGACCCTCTGATGCCTTTCTGGACCTCATTTCTGCTAGAAGGACATCCATCAAAGCATTAAAAACCTGGGAGCCCTTTCTGCTGCTGCCCAGCCCTCACTATCCCTCCTTTGTTCTGCCCTTCCGTGCTACAAAATAACTCGTCTTCCTTTAATCAGCTGCAGCATTTTAAACACAGCAGCAGAACTCAATTCCTTCTCTCCAAGCAGTAATAAAACAATTATTATCTTGTTCAGCTGTGGCTCAGTGAGTAGCACTCTCGCCTCTGAGTCAGAAGGTTGTGGGTTCATGTCCCACTCCAGAGACTTGAGCACAAAAATCTTGGCTGACCCTCCAGTGCAGTACTCACTGAGTGAGAGGTGCCGTCTTTCAGATGAGAAGTGAAACTGAGGTCCTGTCTGTTTTCTCAGGTTGATGTAAAAGATCCCAAGGCACTATTTCGAAGAAGAGCAGGGGAGTTATGCTGAGTATCCTGGCGAATATTTATCCCTCAATCAACATGACTAAAACAGATTATCTGGTCTTTATCACATTGCAGTTTGAGGGAGCTTGTGCAAATTGGCTGCCATGTTTCCTACATTACAACAGTGATTACACTTTTAAAAAGTACTTCATTGGCTGTAAAATGCTTTGGGACATCAGGAAAACTTGTACTTTAACTATTTTATATAGCTTTATCAAATCGCTCCGAAGGTTCCGAATCTCTAAAGTGAATAGACTCAGCTTTTTAGCATCTCTGAGTTACTAAGGTTGTTTAAGCCATGAGACATTCTTGCTGCTTTCCATTGAAAGCTTTCCATCGCTTCAATGCTGGGGATATTAGCTTGACCACACTTGATCAGCTCCGCTGGGCAGGCCACATAGTTCGCATGCCAGACACGAGACTCCCAAAGCAAGTTCTATACGCGTAGCTCCTTCACGGCAAACAAGCCAAAGGTGGGCAGCAGAAACGTTGCAAGAACACCCTCAAAGCCTCCCTGTAAAGTGCAACATCCCTACTGACACCTGGGAGTTCATTCCCAAGAATGCCCTAAGTGGAGGAAATGCATCTGGGAGGGTGCTGAGCACCTCAAGTCTCAACGCCGAGAGCATGCAGAAATCAAGCACAGGCAGCGGAAAGAGCATGCGGCAAACCAGTCCCACCCACTCCTTCCCTCAATGACTATCCATCCCACCTGTGACAGAGACTGTGGTTCTCGTATTGGACTGTTCAGTCACCAAAGAACTCACTTCAGGAGTGGAAGCAAGTCTTCCTTGATTCCGAGGGACTGCCTATGATGATGATGATATAAATCCAAGTCTGTCTTTCTTTTTCAGTTTATTTACTCAACAAGCAGAAAAGTAACCAAAGTCTATTTACAGAGTCTACTTAAAAAGTCGCAAACAGAACTCATGACTGCAACTACCGCAACTTCTCCCAATAAAAGCGGGGTAATTTCTCCAGCAAAGTTCAGTGAATGGAGGATAGTTGCACAATACAAAATATGGGTGTAACATCGATCTCGGTCAGCTATAGCAGTACGGTCTCCAGGCATCATTGACGGGGGAATTACCCTAGCATCTCCATTCTGGCCCAGAGTAGGGGTGTCACTATCCGTAGCTTTACTCAATGCCAGCCTGGCACTGACTCATCAATGGATGGAAAATCGAGCCGATTGTTGTGCTTAACGGAAGCCACTATTGCTGTAAAGTCAATGGTCATAAAGGATGGACCTGATTTGAAGTAGCTGTGTTCTAGAATGTGGGTGGGGGGGGGTGGGGTGGGTGTGGGTGGTGTTAGTGACAGTTAGACAGTTGAGGGATTCATTGTAACAGGAAGATGACGTTAGTGAAACCGAAGAGAAGTGGAAACCACAAGAACAGCTGAGAGGAAAAACCAATAAGATTGGGGCATATTTAATCAGAAAAGGAGAGACACAAAAGAGAGAGAAAGTAAGGGCCCAAGTTTGAACTGTTCATTAGAACGGCGCACCTCTGAGCCTTACGCCAATTTTTAGAATTAAAAATGCGCCTAAAAAGTACCTCGCTGTTCTGAACTGTCTGCAGGCCTTCATTCCAGTTGGCAGAGCGCAGCTTGAGCTGCGAGGTGCAGAGCTATCAACGCGCCGTGTCAGCATGGGGGCGGGGCTAGGGCCCAGCATGTCTGAGTGCCGGCAGCGTTGCACATGCACGTTGGAGCGTGCGCACATGCGCAATGGCACACAAACATTGGCAATCGGCCATCTTTAAATGGCCGAAGATATGCTGCTGCGTGATTTACTTTGCTGCTGGGTGAGCGCTTTCCTGCCCTTGGCTGAACGGATAGGCGCTGTGTGCTGCAGTAGGTGAGGTAGGGACATTGATGATTGATTAATCATTTATTATTGATGATTGTTCTTTATTTTTAAAAGTGAAGGTGTTTAGTGCTCTCTCTTCCCCACCAGCCACCACCCCCGCCATCTCTGGATAGCTGCGCTGATTTCTTAACTCTACACAGGGTTTTTCCTGGCATACAAAAGTGGACACTTACTCCATTCTAATTTAGTTTGGAGTAACTTTTCGCAGTCCAAACTTGCAAAACAGGCGTAAGTGGCTGGACACGCCCCCTTTTGAAAAAAAAACCTGAACTAAATCGAAACTAAACTCACTCACTGAAACTGAAACAAACTAAATGTGAAGAATTGCAATTTCCAGGGTACTCCAAAAAAAAAACTAGTTGCTCCAAAAAAAAGGAGCAAATCCAGTTGAAACTTGGGCCCATTGAAACTAAGAGAAGGGAAATAAATGAATCGCAATTGCTTTTTATTTTCTGTGAGTTAATAGCTCACGTGCTAGAACACAGCACCTTCCTGAATGGGACGTGTGAGCTTGAACTTATTGCAACAACTAAAGGACATACCTCCACAAGCTCAACTGCAAAGTAGCCACTCCATTCCTACCATATATATATATTGAATCTAGTGGTTGCAGGCGTAACTTGGATGCAGTATTGGAGCAAGAAAGGCAGCAGAAAGCAAGCTTCATGATGATGATCTTGATGTTCCTGTCAAGGGTATTACACAGCAATGATATAATTTACAGGATGGACGGAGACCACCTCCTCTATCCCTTACATATGGAGCAAGGAAGCCATGGCTAGAAATAAGCAAGAAGACCAGCATGGACACGAGGAAGTCCAGAAAAAGATGTCTGACGTGAATAAAACCTTAAAGGTGAGAAATGAATACTAATTTAAATGGCATAAACATGCATTATTAATCAGTATAGTTGAGCTCCTTTTGTTTTCATGTGAACACAATTTATAAACAAAAGCAAAATACTGCGGATGCTGGAAATCTGATATAAAAAGCAGAAGATGCTGGAAACACTCAGAAGGTCGGGCAGCATCTGCGGAGAGAGAAACAGAGTTAACCTTTCAGGTCGATGGCTTTTCACCCCAGAACTGTTAACTCTGCTACACTCTCTACAATTTATAAACTTTTGCCGAAGAGCTTCCATCAAAGGAGAAATCGCTCACACTGCTTGCACAAATCCTAATATGGCATGTTTATGCTGTTCACATTAATGTTAATTTTTTAATTTAATGGTTTCATTCAGGTCAGACATCTTTGTCCAAACTTCCTCCCGAATCTAGATTGGTCAAGCAACATAGGCAGAAACAACCTAGAGAGGATAAAGGCAATGCAGCAAGGAGAGGTTACCCCGTGGTCAAGGTTTATTCTATTATGCTCACTTTGTGCAACATTGTTATTAAACAAAACAGCCATCTGGACTCATTAATAGGTCAACGCCACGGAGCATAGTACATCCTGCCAGTGCTGCTGCCAGGGATTTATGAGGCTGCGTACTCAAATGTGACCTTCCTCTTTTCACAGAAATTTCAGAAAGCTGGACCTGGTCCCTCCTCCCAGCACACTCACACAGCACTAAACCGCGAATCCTCTTCACCAACACTTGAACCAAGCATCAGTTCACATAGATACTGAGGAAGGAACTCAGGATAGGGCTTGGAATGTGACTGAGGGAGGAAAAGTGCTCCAGGGTTTAAAAAAAAATCTAATTGCTACTGGTTCGAGGTCAATCTCAGTTTGAAGCAGAAAAAGGATTGTGTTAATATATTTGGATGCTGATATCACACTGCACAATTTCACCCCAGCATTATTAAAAACAAGTTGGACTGAAATGCTTTCGAATGTGATTTGGCAAATTCAATCTCGGGCTTTGTCCAGTTTTGTACATTTGTCTTTTTGATGCTTTATGATAATGTATCCACCATTTTATTAAGCATACTTCTCTTTTCAGATTCCACTCGCAGCAAAAGAAAATTGAATAACTGTGAAATCATATGTCAAAGACTATAATTGCAAAAGAGCTTAGAGCAACAAAATTGAAAACATGGCACTCAACAACATTGGACGGATCGTCTGAAGATGTCCCTGTCTTCGAACACCCAGAGTTATATAGCTCCACAGCTGAAAACCTATTTATTCTGGTCCATTTTCAATTTGCTGTTTTGTTGTTTTCCAATTGGAATAATCGCAATGTTTTTCTCCTGTCAGGTTAGTGGCCCATCTGCATGACTTTACTAAACGTTAGTGTTATGAAAAAAAAAAAATGAGCCAAAATTAAACCCGAGTACATGAACTATTATTTATCTAATCCTTTTATGTCGGCTAAAAATAAGAAGCAGAGTTGCACTTTGCACAAGGAGGGCAGTGAGGAAGGTTTTAATTTCTGCTATTACATTCCTCCCTGAACAATATGAAATCCAAGCAGTCTGAAAACATTTTCTGAGCTATTCTGGTAGGTCTGACACTGAGTTGAACTGTAGATGCAGTCTGAGCCTATCCCTTTTTCCCTTTCTCGCTTCTTGAATCCTGAATGCTCTGTTTTCATTTCCTCTCGGAACTGCTCTTGTTCTGCTCGCAGTAAAGTTACTGGGTTGAAAATAACAATCAGTAACTGTCATAACAGATGCAGTGTAGAAAGAAAGAACTTGCATTTATATAGCGCCTTTCACAACCACAGGACATTCCAACGTCCTTCACAGCCACTGAAGTACTTTTGAAGTGTAGTTCCTGTTTAATATAACGTGGCAGCCAATTCGCACGCAGCAAAATCCCAAAAATTGTAATGTGATAATTGATCAAATAATCTAAATAATTTAGTGATGTTGACTGAGAGATAAATATTGGTCAGGACATCAGCTGATCGCCAGTGCTTTTCTTCAAATACCCCATGGGATCTTTTATGTCCACCCAAGAGCGCAGTGCAGAATTCCCTCAGGACTGCTCTGAAACCATCAGCTTAGAATATGCATTTAAGTCTCAGAGTACACTTGAACCCATACCCTTCGGGCTAGAAGGCAACAGTGCTACCACTGAGCCAAGGCTGACACATTGAACTGTTAAGAAGAAGAACTTTTCAGTTTATTTGAATTAAGCCTTGCTTTGCTTACAGAGTGCAATTTGTGTTGTGTCCCACTTGTGCCACTGTAGACTAATAGGTACAATTCAGTGGGTGCTTTGAATGAAGCCTTATTGTACTGTATGCAGATTGCAATGCTTATGTTAGTTGCGGAAGTGCAGCTACAGGTGTGAAAGTCCTGCCATGTACATTTCGATTCGAAACAATGGGACTTTGTTCACAGTAGTTGCAGCAGCACTAGTGTGCTGGGAAATTTGTTTGGTATTGTCACTGGCAGAGATAAACGCCTGGGCTATCGCTATGGCTTTACTCAAGGTTGGGGTCTCTACAGTCAAAAGTTTGCGAAGTATTACTTCATGGCCAATGCCAAGTACAAAGAAGTCCCTGAGCATATGCTCCAAGTGTCTTCCAAATTTGCAATGTCCTGCAAGGCGCCTTAGCTCGGCGACGTAGTTCGCCACTTCCTGGCCTTCAGAACTCTTGTACGTGTATATCCAATACCTCACCATCAGAATGCTTTCCTTCGGGTTTCGATGCTCCCGGACCAGTGTGCACAACACATCGTACGACTTGTCTGTGGGATTTGCTGGAGCAAGCAGGTTTTTCATGAAGCCATATGTTGGTGTCCTGCAAACAGTGAGGAGGATCACCCTTCGTTTGGCAGTGTTCTCTTCTCTTTCCAGCTCGTTGGCCACAAAGTATTGGTCAAGTCACTCCACAAAGATTTCCCAATCATCTCCCTCTGAAAATTTCTCCAGGATGCCCCCAGTTCTCTGTATTGTTACGTTGGGGTTCGTCATCTGCATCTCGTCGCCAGTTGTTATGTCTTGGATAAAGAGTCAAACTAGATACTGCAGCTCAAAGTAAGTGTGACTGTAGTCCTTTATTACAGATCTCAGAGTGCCTCTCCAGCCTGTGAGGCCTACTTATATACAGGTGTTCCCAAGGGATTGTGGGATCCCTTGCGACTCCAGGGGATAAGCCCTCTGGTGGTTAGACATGGTAATTACAGGTTTACATACATAACAATACAGAACAAGAGGGTCCCAATCTGAAGTCTATGCTGAATTAACTGGTCTCAGGGCGATGGGAATGCTACAATTGGTCTCAATTTTCCAACGCCAGGTGATAAAACAAATCACCACGGGTTCACATTTACCGCTATCCACTGACTCCTGAAGAACTATCTGAAGGATAGTACACCGTATTAAAAACATGGAATGCTGGAAATCTCAGCGGGTCAGGCATTATCTGTGGAGAGAAAAACAAAGTAAACGTTTCAGGTCGACGATTGTTCGCCAGTATATTGTATTCGCTGCTCACGATGTGGTCTTCTCTACATTGGCGAGTCCAAACGCAGGTTGGGTGACAGCTTTGCAGAAACACCTCCATTCAGTCCGAGAGCGTGACCCCGAGCTTCCGGTCGCCGTCGCTTTAATTCTGCGCTCCACTCCCACTCTAATCTCTCAGTCCTCGGCTTCTTATACTGTTCCAATGAAGCTCAATGTAAGCTCGAGCAACAGCTCCTCAAGTTTCGTTTAGGCACTTTACAGCTTTCTAGAATCAAGACATCGAGTTCAACAATTTCAAACCATAACACCTGCCCCAAATTTATTTTTCTTTTTTATGTTTTTTTTCTCTCCCTTTCCCACAGTAGCTGTTCATGATTCTGCCATTTCCATTTACACCCTATCTAGACTCATTTTTATTTCCCAACTTGTCTCATTGCCATCGCCTTTTATCTTGCACCATCATCCCTTTTGTCTCTTAATCTCTCCTGCCTCCCACCCTACTGCAGACCTTCCCTTTTGTTCTATCCTCCCCTCTCTGCCCGGACACTTGCTTAAAAAGCTGTTACATCGCTAACTTTTTCCAGATCTGACGAAGGGTCATCGACCTGAAACATTAACTCTGCTTCTCTCTCCACAGATGCTGCCTGACCTGGAGTACTTCCAGCATTTTCTGTTTTTATATTTGAAGGATCGTATTAGGCTTGACTGTGATGCCCCTCTATGAATGAACAATCTGGCATGATTCTCTGTGTCAGCTCAAGCTTGAGATATTGGAGGGTCTCCGGTACACTTGGAAACATAAGTCACAGCCTTCAAGCGATGGCGAAAAGATAAAGTCATCATGGATTACTTTTAACATTGTTGTGCGATGCATAACAAACTGAGATCATGCATTGATTCGATTGTTACTGCGGAGTTCAATTAAAAACTGGCGTAAATGCATTGGACAATGAATGTGTTTCTGTATAAAATTTGCAATTAATTATCTTTCATCGTTGAAAATTATTTGTGTTTTCAGGTTCGCAGTTCTATCCAATTGGGAAATGTGGAAAGAGCAATAACTGCCTCGAAGATGGCCAAATCTTTGAACATTGCAGGGACTGTATTTGGAATAATAATAATTTTCTTTTTTATAATTTTTTTTATTCTTAGCAGTCTGAAATTGTTTGTTTATCCACGCTGAAAAGGATTACATAGAAGATTAATGATCGTATCATATTTATACCAAATAAATCTGTATTATGAAGTACATTCTGTTTAGGACATTTTGATTCATTTATTCACTTGTGTTATGCAACATATTTTGTTCATTCTGTTCCTCTATATGTACATACATATCTGTTGACATGCAACTTTGTGACATACATAACAGTTACATTATTTGTTTAGATATTCATGCGTTCCCAATGCGATTCTCAAATGATTTTCCTCTTTCCATTTACATAGTAATTGGATTCTTTTTATAAATAGAGAAAAACACTAATGTCCTTACTGACTCACCACTGCATTAAGTGAGTGGTGATCTTTGAAGGAAATAACTAGCCAGGCAAATGCCACCTCCGCCATTCCCTCATGACAAAGAGGTCGTCCCCATTTGGACAAGCCATCTTTCACCAATGGTACCACTGCTAGAAGCAGAGCACAAAGGTCACCTTCACAGGAACTGAGCCACAGGGCAAGTAGTAGTACACAGACAGTTTCATGGGTATGGATCTCCCATAACACACGCTCCCCCGTTGAGGTTCAAATGGCCCCGCCCCCCCCCCCCGTCAATTTCCACATTCTCATTTGTTCTGTGGTCACTCTCTGCCACCTTGACTGCGCAGTGATAGGGTGTGCATGGTGGTAGGACTCTACTAATGCCAGACTTGAAGTACCAAACCATCATGCCAACCTTGCACCCAAATTAAACATTGCAAGCTGTACGTAGTGACTACAGGATAAAATACATACAGAACACACAGTAGACACTTTTGCCACTCATTTGAAGAACACAAAGGGGCATAAATTCCGGCCTCCCGGGTCCATACGGAGTGTGTACGGATCCGGGAAGGCATCGCGAAAGCCAGTTTTCAGCGCACAATGTGCATGGGCTGAAAACCGGCTTTTCCAATCTGTCAAGCTGGAGTTCGACAGATCTTCCGTATCTCGGCAACCAGGACATTTGCATGGGCAAGATTGCAGTATTTACTCATATCTTGCCCAGCAAATGTTCTGAAAACTCTTGCGCCTGATAAAAGCAGGTGCATAGCCTACTTTTACAGGCATAAGAGTTTTAAAACACACTTAAAACATAAAAAGTAAACTTTTAAAAACACATTTTATTTTTAAAAACCCTGCCCACTATGTTAAAGTTATTTTAAAGCATAATTAAAAAAACTTTTTTTTTAAATTGGAAAAATTGGAAAAATACATAAATAACTTTAATTTAAATTAATGTTAAATATGTAGTAAATATTTTCTATTATTTATTGAATGTGTTGGTGTGGGTGGGGCGGGTTCTCATTCATAATAATGGGAACTCCAACTTCCCACTATTATGAATGAGAACATACTTTACCTGATTGGCTGCCCAGAGCCATGTGACTGTAGCTCCAGCCCTGCGCACGTCCTGATGTGCACGCGCTGCGATGCGCAGCCAGTGGAGGCCTCAGAACCAGGAACTCGCGTGGGTGCAGCAGCTTCAGGTAAGTGCGCACATTTTTAAAGTTTTTTACCCGATCGCCAGTGGGAAACAGCCGACCTGGATTTCTGGGCCTCTAAATTATGCTAAGCCACCATTTTTGTCCTTGTCCCCACATCTTTTTTACATTACTGACTCGGCATAGAGGCAACAGTACATTCAAATTTTAGAATCAGATGATGAGGTAACAGAAAATAACACAAAAAATGGAACTAATAATTAAAAAAATATCAGTAGCTCATCCAGAAATATATTACTGTGATATTTGTGGGGAAAGAATTTTAATGGAATTTATTTTCTAATTATTACTACTAAAAACATAAGGGTACATTTTAATTGCCCTTGCCTAGTGTTAACGGGGCAGTAACAGCTTCAAAATGTGGTCCGTTGCCTTACCGTCCCGTTATTGCCAGTGATGTGGTGCCCAAACTACCTGCCTATTTCAGGTGATAGGCCCCCAGTAATATGAAAATCGGGGTCCTAGGACATAAACAGGACTCAGAGTGCCATTTTAGGTCAGAAATGGTCGGATATCAGTTCCATGGACAATGGAAGAGAAGAGGCCTTCTAAATCTAAATCTTGAAACTTTTTGGGAGCAGTGTTACACCAAACTGTGTAACAACTCATGGAGACAAGTATTAGTGCACCTATTTGTGCTTCTAAAATATCTTTCTCTTCATAGCTGACCCCATGAGGTCTTGGCCACAAAGGAACTCAAGAGGGACATTAGATCAGTGTTAGTGCCTGATTGTGCCCCTTCCAAACCGGTGTGAAGTGACTCACCCGTCCCGAATATTATTCTCCTGTCTGATACCTACTTCAAGTTCTTAGATAATGATGGCGTCTCCCATCGAATGGACGGATGGGTCTCAGTTGTTGTGGGTGTGCTGATGGGCGAAGAACCCAATCCTGGTTGCACACAGACGGCTGTACATATCGCATTGAAAGCCAGATGAGGCAGACAGATGAGTTGCCTTGTGTCATCATAGGCAGTCCCTTGCTTCCACTCTAAAAGTGAGTTCTCAGGTGACTGTACAGTCCAATACGGGAATTACAGTCTCTGTCACAGGTGGGACAGTCAGTCGTTGAAGGAAAGGGTGGGTGGGGAGTCTGGTTTGCCGCACGCTCCTTCCGCTGTCTGCGCTTGTTTTCTGCATGCTCTTGGCGACGAGACTCGAGGTGATCAGCACCCTCCCGGATGCTCTTCCTCCACTTAGGGGCGGACATTGGCCAGGAATTCCCAGGTGTTGGTGGGGATGTTGCACTTTATCAAGGAGGCTTTGAGGGTGTCCTTGAAACGTTTCCTCTGCCCACCTGGGGCTTGCTTGCCATGTAGGAGTTCCGAGTAGAGCACTTGCTTTGGGAGTCTTGTGTCGGGCATGCGGACAATGTGGCCCGCCCAACGAAGCTGGTCAGTTGCCTTGTGTAACAGGTACTTGACAGCCAGACCTTGCAACCTCACAACCTCAAATTCATTCAAGCCAACCGAGCAGACATGCTGCTATCGTGGTCTAATGGTGGCTGTAATTTTCCAGTTATCGAGGTAAATATTGCAAAATTTCAAGGTGGCCTTCAGTGTATCTTTATAGTGCTTCATCTGCCCAGCTCTTGCAATATCCATACTGCAGCTCATCATAGAGGGCAGTTTATGGAATTCTATAATCAGGCATGTGAATGGCATCTCCAGAACAGCACAACTGGACCTTATTGATCATGGCCCCAATTCTAGTTATATTGCTATGTTTGGCTATATATTACGAGGCTCTGGAGTTCCCTCCCTCAGTCTCTCTGCCTCTCTTTCCTCCTTTAAGATGCTCTTTAAAATGCCCTCTTTGACCATCTGTCCTAACATCTCAATATGTGGCTCAGTGTCAAAAATTGTTTGATAATATTCCTGTGAAGTGCCTTGAGAAGTTTTACTATTTAAAAGGTGCTATAGAAATGCACGCTGCTGCTGCTGTTGCTTGAGGATATTAGTGTAAGGCACCCAGTCCAGCCACTGAATGTCAGCGATGCATTGTGTGTGGACAGCTCAAGTGCAAAAGGTCAAGTTGCTTGATATGACAGCGACTCCAATCCCGATCGTCATCATCATATGCAGTCCCTTGAAGAGAGGATGACTTGTTTCCATGCCAAAAAGGGATGAGTTCACAGGTGTTTCAATGTTCCAGATCCCGAACTAATATTCCAGATCCCGAATTATTTTGAAGGGTGGAAGATGCCTGTGCATGGATTTTTTTTAACGTGTGGTGGCCATTGCACACTAGCCACCACACAGGCTTGACAGAGCTCGGTCTTGGTCCAGTGGCACGGATTCCCCAAGACGACTAGAGTCCAGCTCTGCTGCGCGGACCTGGCTCGCACACATATCGCAGTGTGGGCTGGCCCGTGCTGCCCCTGGGCACTCGCCTCTTCTGAGCCCCGATCACTTCCATCTACAAACTCTTGCCACTCCTTCGTCCCTCCTGCTGTGCCTGCCCACACTGCAACGGCCATTGGCGGGAGCAGCGTGCGGCTGCCCGGCCCGGAAATCAGCACGATCCCGGGCGAAAGATCAATCCCTATAGTATGGTGGTGAAGGCAACTGCTTGGTATATAGTGGCTTCTATGAGCAGACTAACCCATCATCTCTGCTCAAGTTTGCCAAGGTCACAGCTGGCAATACCAATCCGGTCAGTGGCATCATCATCAGCAAAGGACACACTATTTACATGTGCTTAGTTAGGGATATTGTTGGTTCACAGATAATGCATGGCACATTTCATGGAGCACCACAACCATTGCTTCATGCCTGATGAACCAAGTGCATACAATACATATCATTATAATTGTACAAGGCAGAAACATGTTCTTCTCCCCCAACACATGCACTATAGAAGCTATGCACTGCCTCCCCTCTGATTGTCTTTGATATTATACCTTGAACGTGTATGAGGGTTTTATCCTGCTAAATCCCTCCACCTGCCTGTACCCGGTACTTTCTATTGTACGCTGCCTTTTTCTGTAAGGGAAAAAGCAGCCATTGAATGAGGGAATGTTTTATCATGTTTCCTACATTACAGCAGTGATTATATTTCAAACAATACTTTATTGGCTGTAAAGTGCTGTAAAGTGGGGTAGCATTGCTGGTTAAACAGGAGATTAATGCAATAGTTAGGAAGGACATTAGCTTGGATGATGTGGAATCTATATGGGTAGAGCTGCAGAACACCAAAGGGCAAAAAACATTAGTGGGAGTTGTGTACAGACCTCCAAACAGTAGTAGTGATGTTGGGGAGGGCATCAAACAGGAAATTAGGGGTGCATGCAATAAGGGTGCAGCAGTTATAATGGGTGACTTTAATATGCACATAGATTGGGCTAACCAAACTGGAAGCAATACGGTGGAGGAGGATTTCCTGGAGTGCATAAGGGATAGTTTTTTAGACCAATATGTCGAGGAACCAACGAGGGGGAGGCCATCTTAGACTGGGTGTTGTGTAATGAGAGAGGATTAATTAGCAATCTCGTTGTGCGAGGCCCCTTGGGGAAGAGTGACCATAATATGGTGGAATTCTGCATTAGGATGAAGAATGAAACAGTTAATTCAGAGACCATGGTCCAGAACTTAAAGAAGGGTAACTTTGAAGGAATGAGGCGTGAATTGGCTAGGATAGATTGGCGAATGATACTTAAGGGGTTGACTGTGGATGGGCAATGGCAGACATTTAGAGACCGCATGGATGAACTACAACAATTGTATATTCCTGTCTGGCGTAAAAATAAAAAAGGGAAGGTGGCTCAACCGTGGCTATCAAGGGAAATCAGGGATAGTATTAAAGCCAAGGAAGTGGCATACAAATTGGCCAGAAATAGCAGTGAACCTGGAGACTGGGAGAAATTTAGAACTCAGCAGAGGAGGACAAAGGGTTTGATTAGGGCAGGGAAAATGGAGTACGAGAAGAAGCTTGCAGGGAACATTAAGACGGATTGCAAAAGTTTCTATAGATATGTAAAGAGAAAAAGGTTAGTAAAGACAAATGTAAGTCCCCTGCAGTCAGAATCAGGGGAAGTCATAACGGGGAACAAAGAAATGGCGGACCAATTGAACAAGTACTTTGGTTCGGTATTCACTAAGGAGGACACTAACAACCTTCCGGATATAAAAGGGGTCAGAGGGTCTAGTAAGGAGGAGGAACTGAGGGAAATCCTTATTAGTCGGGAAATTGTGTTGGGGAAATTGATGGGATTGAAGGCCGATAAATCCCCAGGGCCTGATGGACTGCATCCCAGAGTACTTAAGGAGGTGCCCTTGGAAATAGCGGATGCATTGACAGTCATTTCCAACATTCCATTGACTCTGGATCAGTTCCTATCGAGTGGAGGGTAGCCAATATAACCCCACTTTTTAAAAAAGGAGGGAGAGAGAAAACAGGGAATTATAGACCGGTCAGCCTGACATCGGTAGTGGGTAAGATGATGGAATCAATTATTAAGGATGTCATAGCAGCGCATTTGGAAAGAGGTGACATGATAGGTCCAAGTCAGCATGGATTTGTGAAAGGGAAATCATGCTTGACAAATCTTCTGGAAGTTTTTGAGGATGTTTCCAGTAGAGTGGACAAGGGAGAACCAGTTGATGTGGTATATTTGGACTTTCAGAAGGCTTTTGACAAGGTCCCACACAAGAAATTAATGTGCAAAGTTAAAGCACATGGGATTGGGGGTAGTGTGCTGACATGGATTGAGAACTGGTTGTCAGACAGGAAGCAAAGAGAATGAGTAAATGGGTACTTTTCAGAATGGCAGGCGGTGACTAGTGGGGTACCGCAAGGTTCTGTGCTGGGGCCCCAGCTGTTTACACTGTACATTAATGATTTAGACAAGGGGATTAAATGTAGTATCTCCAAATTTGCGGATGACACTAAGTTGGGTGGCAGTGTGAGCTGCGAGGAGGATGCTATGAGACTGCAGAGCGACTTGGATAGGTTAGGTGAATGGGCAAATGCATGGCAGATGAAGTATAATGTGGATAAATGTGAGGTTATCCAATTTGGTGGTAAAAACAGAGAGACAGACTATTATCTGAATGGTGACAGATTAGGAAAAGGGGAGGTGCAACGAGACCTGGGTGTCATGGTACATCAGTCATTGAAGGTTGGCATGCAGGTACAGCAGGCGGTTAAGAAAGCAAATGGCATGTTGGCCTTCATAGCGAGGGGATTTGAGTACAGGGGCAGGGAGGTGTTGCTACAGTTTTACAGGGCCTTGGTGAGGTCACACCTGGAGTATTGTGTACAGTTTTGATCTCCCAACCTGAGGAAGGACATTCTTGCTATTGAGGGAGTGCAGCGAAGGTTCACCAGACTGATTCCCGGGATGGCGGGACTGACCTATCAAGAAAGACTGGATGAACTGGGCTTGTATTCACTGGAGTTCAGAAGAATGAGAGGGGACCTCATAGAAATGTTTAAAATCCTGATGGGTTTTGACAGGTTAGATGCAGGAAGAATGTTCCCAATGTTGGGGAAGTCCAGAACCAGGGGTCACAGTCTAAGGATGAGGGATAAGCCATTTAGGACCGAGATGAGGAGAAACTTCTTCACCCAGAGAGTGGTGAACCTGTGGAATTCTCTACCACAGAAAGTTGTTGAGGCCAATTCACTAAATATATTCAAAAAGGAGTTAGATGTAGTCCTTACTACGAGGGGGATCAAGGGGTATGGCGAGAAAGCAGGAATGGGGTACTGAAGTTGCATGTTCAGCCATGAACTCATTGAATGGCAGCGCAGGCTAGAAGGGCCGAATGGCCTACTCCTGCACCTATTTTCTATGTTTCTATGTTTCTATGACACATCCTGAAGTCGTAAAGGCGCTATATAAATGCAAATCATTCTTTATATGCATTTTAGGATGTAGCACTATACAGAAACTTTGCTTAGTATACCTGTATGTAAAGTACCTTGTCTACAGAATGGTTAAGAGCTGATTGAGTCCATTATCATTATCAGTTGTATGTGTAAATAATTAATGCTTCAATCTTTCTTGGCTACATCTTTCAACATTGGTGTGTTTTGGCCTGCTGTACTAGTTTGTCACCAGTAAATCCAATGGGGGATTCAGGAGAAATCTCTTTACACAAAGTGGTAAGAATGTGGAACTTGCTACCACAAGGAGTAGTTGAGGCAAATGGCATTGATGCATTTTTGGGAAAGCTAGATAAACACGTGAGGAAGAAAGAATTAAACATCGAAAATAAGTGCAGGAGTAGGCTATTCGACCCTTCGAGCCTGCACCACCATTCAATAAGATCATGGCTGATCATTCCCTCAGTACCCCTTTCCTGCTTTCTCTCCATACCCCTTGATCCCTTTAGCCGTAAGAGCCTTATCTGACTCCCCCTTGAATATATCCAATGAACTGGCATCAACAACTCTCTGCGGTAGGGAATTCCACAGGTTAACAACTCTCTGAGTGAAGAAGTTTCTCCTCATCTCAGTCTTAAATGGCCTGCCCCTTATCCTAAGACTGTGTCCTCCAGTTCTGGACTTCCCCATCATCGGGAACATTCTTCCCGCATCTAACCTGTCCAGTCCCGTCAGAATCTTGTAAGTTTCTCTGAGATCCCCTCTCATCCTTCTAAATTAAAGATTTATATTGCACCTTTCATGACCACCGGACCTCTCAAAGTACTTTACAGCTGATGAAGTACTTTTGGAGTGTAGTCGCTGTTGTAAAGTAGGAAATGTGACAGCCAATTTGTGCACAAGCAAGCTCCCAGAAACAGCAACGTGATAATAACCAGATAAACTGTTTCTATTGTGTTGATTGAGATAAATATTGGATAACTCCCCACAATAGTGCCATGGGATCTTTTAAGTTGACTTGAGAGCAGACGGGACCTCTATCTAACATCTCATCGAAAGATGGCACCTCCGACAGTGCAGCGCACCTCACTAGAGTGTCAGCCTAGATTTCTTTGTGCTCAAGTCCCTGGCAGTTGAACCCACAACCTTCTGACTCAGATGCGAGTGTACTACTCATGGAGCCACAGCAATTAAAAGGTTATAGTGTTAGAAGAAGGGGATGAGAGAAGGCTCATGTAGAGCATAAACACTGACTTAAACCAGTTGGACCGAATGGCCTATTTCTGTGCTGTAAATTCTATTTTAAAAGTTGGAGTTTTGACATTTAAAACTGGCAAGTTCTAGAATGTAGGCAGAGAAGTAATAATAAGAGGAAGGAGTGACGGTTGGGGAGTTAAATGGATATATCTGTAAGAATGAAGCTTGAAGAGAAGTGGAAACCAAGAGGGAAACACCAAAAGATGAGGAAGGTTTTTTATTAAGAAAAGGAAAGACGGAAAATAGGAAGTAAGTATGAATCTAATACGAAGGAGATTAAATGCGATAATCAGAGTGGAGAAACAACGATGAAACGTAGAGCTGCCATTAGAGGGGCAAAATATTAAACTGGAAAGAAAAATAAATTTTGTGAGAAACAGATTAGAACAAAGGATTATATTGAAGTAGAGAATAAAGGGATTTATTTAACATAACCAGAGAATATACTAGAGAATATAAATAATACAATATGTGTTTGATGCCACAAACCTACTGTTGCCTAGTTTAATTCACAGTTTCAAGTTAAGGAAAATATTCTTACGATCAATTAATTTTGACTTGAAAGAGAAACATGATTTAAATATTAAAATCCATACACTAACTGAATTAATTTAGAAAGTGATACTGCGGTTCAACCTTTCTATGGGCATTTGTAAGGAAACTGGTTTATATATAACCTCTATAATAATAGTTAAAGGTTAAGAAGGAAGGAAAGACTCAGGGAGTTTCCATCTCCACCAGGATGCTCTATTGAATTCAATTATGGGAAAATATCCGTGTCATTCTGAAAGCAGTTGTGCTGCAAACTGTGGGACGGCAACTAAGGCAGTTACTCACAAGTCGACGAACAATAGAAAATTTACATCCCCAGTCATGAGGGAGGTTTCCCAGCTCAGGTCCTTCTGGAGTGGAACTAACGGTAGTTTGAAGCTGGTTGAGCATACACTCAAAATTTCAACCCTGCAACAGGAGGGAAAGTGGGTGATCACCACCCCATCCTTCTCCAGACGGGGAGTAAAAGCAAGGTGTCATCAGTGCAGGGAGCTCCCATGAGTATCAACTTGTCAATAGGTTTACGGTATGGGATATTCAAAATGTAGACATGGATGGCATCTCAGGGAAAGTCAATATTAAGCAACACTATGTGGAGCAAGAAGAAAAGTAAACGTAGTGAAACAAATTGTAGTTGTAGAAGATTCTATAATTAGAGGAATAGACAGCATCCACAACTGGAAGTCCCAAACCTGTGTTGGCTCCCAGGTGCCAGGATAAGGGACATAATAAAATTGTGGAAAAGCCTTTCTGTAGTCATGATGGCCATATGTCCTCCTTCCAAGCTGCAATTTCAATAATTCAAGGTGAGACCCAAACTGTAAAACTGGCCTTGATTAACTGAAAGCCGTCTCCACAAGCTAGCTCTTTAGTCAATCAACGTCTCTAACTCTCATTGAATTAGTCGCATTTTTCGAGGCTAACATTTTGCATATTTTTATATGTTGAGAAAGGAATGCGTGCTCCAACCCAAGTTATCTTGTCCATGACGCTGGAAGCCCAAGTTTGCCTGGAGGCGATAACACATTCACAGTGCAGGAAAGATTAACAGGAAACATAAATCCATGCGCTTTTTTTCCTGTTATGTACTCACATTTCCTTTTCACAGAAAATGTAGACAAATCAACAAAGTAATATGTGTGTTTGGTACTATACAGGAAAATCAAATCTTAATCTGGAAATGCTGAAGTTATCACAGCTGCTGGAGATTATTCTAACCTAACCCACCCGCTGGGAAACTGGCTGACTGGATTGGCTGCCTGTTTTACACCATGCTCCATTTTACATTTTGTAGTGGAGGAAATTTACGCGTAACTGATTTATGCCAGTTTTACGCCAAAACATCAGTACGCGCAAATTTCCTTGATCGTTTGCACTACTTCCGAGATACTTCTGCTTAAACCCTCATTTACATAACTCCGTCCCCATGCAAAAGCATGAGTTTCCTGCTTTTAAGCCAGTTATGTGCTGGCATAGGTTGACCCCCTCAAAGATTGATCCCCAACGCAACCCGGAGCCCCCTGACATCTGCGATTTCTGGAGTTTGATCGCAATTTTCTTCATGATTTAAAAAAAGCATTTTCTTACTGAGACCTGCCCTACACTTAACAAAAGCACGGTCAGTCTTAGTACACCCAAACTACGTTGAAACCTTCGTCCCGCCCCAGTCATTCAGAAGGACTCAGCAGCTATCCCAATGGGCATACCCGTTCTTCATAATTACAGCAGAGGAAGAGGAGCAGCAGAGGCAATCGTCTCCGAGAGTGAGACGCCAAGACAGAAGACAGCAGCCCACTCGCTATTACCCCAACTGGAGGTGCTGCACTTGCACTTGTTTTATGTGGGGTTTTATACTCTGGTGTTGGCAAATCAGCTCCGCAGGAAATTTTGGTGTAAGGTCCCATCGGTAAGTATGGGGTAGCAACTGGCAGAAATTTTGGTGTACTTTCTGTATAAGTGTGATGCATGAAATGTTGGATTACAAACTCTAACAGACATAAATGTGCTTAAAAAAATAATCTGAACTCGTACAAGATAGTTGAAAAAGAAGGAAAATCTTTTTGACTTTGGATTATTTTAAGCTTATTTTAATTTTTCTATGTCCCTCCTTTTAGCTCTTCAGTGCCCTTGCACCATTCCTTGGATATGGAAGTGGGTGCCAGATCTGCTCTCTGGCCTCGCCTATTCCACTCCTGATGTAGCCACCAGCACAAAACTACATCAGGGTTGGCACTTTGCCCCTCCTAACTCCCTTCCTTATGGGGAAGTACGCAACTTTCACTGGATGCCATAATTCGATGATACAAAATGAAGGGCTTGTCATGTGCATTTCCTGGGTAGATCCCAAAGTCGGCTATTTTATGGCTCGTTTTCTTGGTGGCATCACTAAATTAATCTTGACTTACCACATTTTTAACCATTAAATCTTAAAATGTAAGTTTGAGCTTAAACTCTGTACGTATTTATCTGAGTTAAACAATATCTAATCTCAATTTTTGTTTTCCTTTTTATAGGTTTGTCTGTTTATTGCTTTAAAAAGTTGCATGGCCATTGTCTGCATCATGTTAAGCACACCTTTCTTTTCAGAATTCAACTGTAGCAATAGGAAATGGAACAATAGAAAGAGTGATAGCAGAATCATTTTGCAAAAACTAGAATTGTAAAGAACCTATTTCGAGCCAAAGTACTGAAACGTGACACTCGGCACATTGGGACGATCATCGGAAGATGAAACACAAAGAAAAACCTAAAAAATCTAAAGAACCTGAAGAACCACCGGCGCAAACCTATTTAGTGTGGTCCATTTTTAATTCGGTGTTTTGCTGTTTTCCGATTGGACTAGTTGCAATGTTTTTCTCCTATAAGGTTAGTGCTCCAACATGTATGACTTTTCTAAACCTTAGAGTGTAAATATGAAATAACTGAATGGAAATCGAACCTGTGCGGGAACTGCAATTCATCCAAGCAGTTAAGCCTTTTTTGATCAAATTATAGAATAGAACTGAATTCGCTAAAGAATAGAATTGCAGTTTTGCACAATTAAAGCATTTGAAATGATGTTTAAGGAATGTTTAGTTAAGGAAGGTAATCCTTTAGTTTAGTCTTATCAAGTTAATTTAAAATGCTCTTGTATGTTCACCCTGGTCACATATCACTTTATTCCCAACCAACTGATTCTTAAATATTGACATGGTCTCCGCTTCATCAACTTTGGCGGAAAACTGGTGGAAACACTGGAGAAAGAGTGCGATAGGAACATAGGAATTGTTGGACGAAATAAGACCAAGGTCCATCTAGTTTGCCCTCTACCATCTTGGTAATTGCGTGATTCAATGATAATTGGAATAGTTGACTAATCATGGCATTAACGGCTGCTTTGCAACCAGGTTTTCGCCGTGTTTTGACCTTCTGCGGCAAAAACTCGGTCATTAAGCCCGGTCACGATACTCAGTGCCTTGTTTGCGGCGGCACTTGGCAGCACCGCCGGGGAGAGCTGCGCCGGATGTGTAACGACTCGGATTGCGTTACTGTCCGAGTTTCGACACTCACCCACCATGCCCAGAAGACCGCCAGATAAAACCTAGCGGTGCAGCCCTGCCAGCAGCGCTAAGTTGGAAAACCTGAAAAAAAGGTAATTTAAAGTTTTTAATGTTTTATTTTTTTGCAGCAATTTGTTAGGTCATGGTCTTGGTAATGTTTGTTGAATGTTTTTGAATTTTTTCTCCCCCCCCCCCCACCCCACCCCATCCCAAGGCCTCTATCGCAGCGATCCCGGCCCCGCACTAAAGTAGGTAAGGATTGCGTTTTTGCGCCCCAAATAATTGTGCAACGCCTCCCTTTGCACAGACACCAAGTGGCGAAAGTTAAATTGGTAACGCAGCGAAAACTGTAATTTTCACGTATCGCTTATGTTTTCGCCCAAAAACGGAGAAACACGAAAACCCAGCCCTAACTCTCTATCAATTAGCCTACAACAGACCCAGACATGAGATGAGGAACTGCCCCAGTGATTGAAAACTATGGGAACCATCGGTCCAAAGCCATCAGTTCCTCCCAAGAATGCCACACTTACCAATTGGTCATTTATACTGTTTCTCCAGGGGTTCTGCCGATCTTCTGCTGAGGTTATGGCGGATGATCGGAAGATATTGTATGGAATTTGCAGGTATCTGTTTTTACAAATCTGTTAGTCCCTCCAGAAACTCTATCAAAGAAAGAAGTATAAAAGCTAAAAATATTCGATGTGGATAAAATGTAAATTTGTAGAGGAAAAAGATTCCTGAAAGACTCGAAAGATGTCTTGAGCTACAAGCCTAGAAATTACTGTTGCCAATATTAGCAGACTCATATGACGTATGCATATGACATTCCTTTGTCTGCTATTTTCCTACATTACAACAATAACTACAATTCAAGAGTACTTCATTGACCGCAGAGCACTTTGGAAAGTCCTGTGGTTGTGAAAAGCGCTATATGAATGGCACCAAGCTCAGACTACAGAGCAGTAGTGATACCAGCCCTCTTATATGGCTCAGAGACATGGAGTATGTACAGTAGACACCGCAAAACACTGGAGAAGTACCACCAACATTGCCTCCGCAAGATCCTGCAAATCCATTGGCAGGATAGACACATCAACATCAGTGTTCTCGCTCAGGCCAACATCCCCAGCATCGAAGTATTGACCATGCTCAATCAGCTCTGCTGGATGGGCCACATCGTCCGCATGCCTGATACGAGACTCCCAAAACAAGCGCTCTACTCGGAGCTCCGACACAGCAAGCGAGTCCCATGTGGGTATAGGAAACGCTTCAAGGACACCCTCAAAGCCTCCTTGGAAAAATGCAACATCCCCATCGACACCTGGGAATCCCTGGCCCAGGACCGCCCAAAGTGGAGGAAAAGCATCCGAGAAGTCGCCGAACACCTTGAGTCTCTTCGCCGAGAGCAAGCTGAAGCCAAGCATTGACAGCGGAAGGAGACTGCAGGTCCCGCAATAGACTGTACAGTCACCTGAGAACTCATTTTTAGTGTGGAAGCAAGTCATCCTCAACTCCGAGGGACTGCCTAAGAAGAAATGAATGCAACTATTTTCCTTTTCTTCATTTCCTTATTTTAGCAGATGCAAGAACCATCGGTTAAAATAACTGAGAAAGGAAAGTTACATGTACCTGTTAAATGTTCATCTCCTAATATTGCAACAATAATTTCTAGGTTTTAGTGAAATTGCTTATGGGATAAATGTTGGCCAAGACACCAGTCAAACTCTCCTGCTCCTCTTCAAATAGTACCTTGAGATATTTTACGCCTACCTGAGAGGGGAAATTAGGCTTTGATTTAAGGTTGCATCCCAAAGATGGCACCTCTGATGTTTCAACACTCCTTCAGTACTGTACTGAAGTACCAGTCTCGATTATATGCTCCAGTCCTGGGCTAGAGCCTGGCACCATGACCTTCTGACTCAGAGGCAAGTGTGCTACGACTGAGCCAAGGATGACACCTGCAACAATAAACACATCTCCATGTAAATTCCATAGTAAATTGAGGTTATACTTAAAGATTAGCTTATTTGAGGGGAGGCTGGACAAGCATATGAAGGAGAAGGGAATAGAGAGAGTTACCCTGATAGTCTTCGATGAGGACAGACAGGAGGAGGCTCGAGTGGAGCACAAATGCCGGCATGGACTGGTTGGGCCAAATGGCCTGTTTCTGTGCTATATAATTCTATGTATGTAATCCTGTATTACCTATGAAATGAATGTTAAACTGGAATTAATATATTGGCCATTGGAATACATTATATGTAGGTTGTGTAGGTCAGTTATTTAGCATTTGACATTAAAACTTATTTAATTATGTTTTCAGGCTTCCAAATCTCTTGCTGAGGGAAACCAGGAAGTCGCCCAGAGTGCATCTCTGACTGCCAAGAAATTGAACATGGCAGCGACTGTGATTGGAATATTTCTGTTAGTGCTGCTATTAATTTTTACCGCTCTTGGTGGCATGAAGATATTTGCTCATTCATAAAATGTTTCCTTTGTTAATTTCTTCTTTTAAAAGGATTACGATATTGAAAGGAATGACTCACATCTTACTTATTACATCAAATAATGCATATTATGACATATATTTTGTCCAGGAACTTTGATTCTTTTGTTCACCTGTGTTGTGCCTGCTATATACTTCACTAGTGCTGCTCTTCTACCTGTTAAAATGCAAAAAAATCAATAAAGAAAGCCCTGCATTTTTATAGCACCTTTCACGATGTCAGGACGTCCCAAAACACTTTACAGCCAATGAAGTATTTTTTTGAAGTGTAGTTACTGCGGCAGCCAATTGTGATAATGACCAGTTAATCTGTTTTCTTAGTGATGCTGATTGAGGGATAAATATTGGCCAGGACACTGTGGATAACTCCCTTGCTTTTCTTTGAAATAGTACCATGGGATTTTTATGTATGAGAGAGCAGACAGGGCCCCAGTTTAATGACTGATCCAAAAAATGGCACCTCCAACTGTGCAGCTCTCGCTCAGTACTGCGTTAGTGTGTCAGCCTAGATTTAGCTGCTCAAGTCTCTGGTGTGGGATGTGAACCCACAACCTTCTGACTCGGAGGCAAGAGTGCTTCCAACTGAGCCACGGCTTAAAATAGTTCATGAAATACACTGGCCTTAATTCTGGTCTCTCTACCACCCTAATTTTTAGAAGACCAAAATCGCAAACTAACGCCTGCCACGATCTTCCCGCCCACCGGCATTTTCGTGGTTAGGACCAATGTTGGAAACAGGCCTCATTAGGCCACAATGCCATTTTAGTCTGAGAACATGCAGCACCCAATCAGTGCAGGACCACCCACTGCCCCCGAGCAGCCACTTAAAGAGATTGGTGGAGGCCTAAAAAATAGGTTTGGTGAGGATCTTTTGGTGGCAGGATTGCAAAACCATTGTCTCACTAAAAATTTTTCGAAAGCATTAAGCCCCACCCCGTCCCAGTTGGCCTGGCTTTCCCTTTTAATATCTATGCTGGCTCAGCACAGTGGATGGGCTGCTGGACTTACTGACCCTCGCCCCTCCCCACCCTGCAGGAAAACAAACTGCCTATCAGCACTCGGATTGCTCTGGCATCTCACTGTTTCTATATAAATGTGTCCCGGCCATCAAAATGTTTCGGGTCTCTCACTCCAGCTCTGTCGCGTGGGCGTTGCGATTGCTCTGCCCACTGCCAGCCTGATGTATGCTCCACTTCAAACTCTGCGGCTGGATTTTCGGCCTTGACGATTTCGGGACGGTAATGGCGGATGGGCGGGAACAATTTGCGCCTCAGTCATCAAAATTGGGCAGCTGGACCCTGAGACTGGGGTGCAGCGCTAAGGGAGGCGTTGTACACCTCTCTCGGGCGTTAGGAAAATCCCGAGCTAAAGATCCAGGTCGGGAGCGCTCCGAGAGACACCCGAGGAGAAAAATAACCTAAACCGCCACCGCCCGCCCCCCCCAACAAAAACATTTCCAATACATTGCCCGCACCACATAAATCGCAAAATAAATTTAAAGAAAAAACAATCACACTTACCTTAGGACGGCATTACTTACCTCTCTGCGGTCTGTATCGTTGGACCATTCTATTTCCCAGGCGTTCACTGCAGGGCGCACTGCAGGGCGTATGGATCAGGTGGGAGTCAAGCCTCGTCGCAACCAGGGGCGTTGCACACCAGTTGCATCTCTTCCAGGCGGTGCTGCTCCACACCACTGCAAAACCAGACCCAAAAAACCCTGCGGGGCACTGGAGGCTGACCACTCACCCAGAAGACCTCATCGCCGCCATTCTGGGGTGAAAAACGGAGCACAAATGACCTGAAAATCCACCCCCCTGCTTCTTTATGTACTACAATGTTAATTGATCTGTGCACATGTAGGAGATGTCCAAATTACAGTGGTAATTATCTCCTGACATTGTGCAATAATTGGGAATCATTTTTGACTTGTTCTTAGCAAATGACTTCTTCCCTCGGGGAGTTGTTGGCCTGTGGGGTTCCCTGACATGGAGAGTTGTTGATGCCAGTTCATTGGATGTGTTCGGGAGGGAGTTGGATGTGGTTCTTGCGGCTCGGGGGGTCGGGGGGTGTGGAGGGAGCGTGGGAGGGGGGGAGCTGCTGGGGTGGGTGATCAGCCATGATCTTGTTGAATGGCGGTGCAGGCTCGAAGGGCCGAATGACCTACTCCTGCACCTATTTTCTATGTTTCTATGTTTCTTTGTAAATGATGGTTAAAGTCACTTGATGGCAAAAAGTTGATTCATTGCACTTTCATCGAGAGCTTAATTGGGTGCGAAATACTAATTAAGGAATAGTTGATTATGATTGGCCAGATTGTCTAAGTGTTCGTTTCAATTCTTGCAGTTCAAGAAATTTATGTTTGATCATTTGGGAAACGATGAGCATTTGAGATGAGCTTCCCAGACATGAGTTTGGACAATTAATTTGGAGGTAAATTTGAACAAGGATTCAGAAAAATGAGATGGAGACTATGTGAACCACAGGAGTAGGCCATTCAGACCCTCAAGCCTGTTTCAGAGTATCATAAATTAAGTGCTCTTGAAGTGCAGTCACTGGTGTAATGTTGGAAATGTAGCAGCCAATTTGTGCATAGTAAGATCCTACAAACAGAAATGAGATCATGACAAACGGATCTATTAAAATGATGTTTTTATCCTGCGCCAGTCCACCCTCCCAGAGGGTTATCGGGAGTTTCTTGCAGACAAGATCTACCTCCTGAAGACATGGCTGATGACACCTGTTAGGAGCTGAAATAATGAGGCCCAGGAGAGACACATATTGGCCAGGATACTGGGGATAACTTCCCTGCACTTCTTCAAATAGTGTCATGGGATCTTTTATGCCACTTGAAAGGGCAGAGAGGGATCTCGGTTTAATGTCTCATCTGAAAGATGACAACTCTCACATTGCAGCACTCCCTTAGTACTGCGCTGAAGTGTCACCTTTGATTATGTGCTCAAGTCTCTGGAGTGGGACTTGTCTCCACAACCTTCTGACGCTGAGGCAAAAGTACTACCCACTGAGCCTAGGCGAATTAATATCCTCAAATGCAAATCTTCACTATGGCATTTGAAATACATTTTAATCGTATTTGAAACACAAATAATAATAGCTCCAAAATAACTGAAATTATTACAGAGAGTAAATTAACAATAACCTTGGCCAGAATTTTGACTGTCTGCCGAGCTGGCAGCGGGGCAGTCGTGGAGATTTTGGGGAACCCAAATGTTTCAGCAGCGCATTGGTCAGTGTTTTTTTAACAAAGCCACTGCATTTGCATCTGACTTCCTGTTTCCTGGCCAATTAACATGACCGGGCATGATGACGGCATGTAGGAGTTTATTTCAGCTCAACTATCTAAAGGGACCCTGATAGAGAATTCAAACAGGCTGCATTTAGACAGGTTGAGAAAACACAGACTCCCATGTCTACGTGTGACTGAGCACATTGCATTAAGTCATCAATCAACTTGACATTTTAGGACCTTTGGGTAGCGAGCCAATTAAAGGTTAAAAGACTATCAAATGAGCCAATAAGGTCAAAGGCGGCGAGTTCTTTTCTGTAAATTGCACCAGGTATAAGTACAGCCATTTTGACCATGTGGTCTCAGAAGGACAAAGGCCTGGCTTAAAGCCAGAAGCTTGTTGCTGCTGCCAAAATAAAGTTACATTAAAACTACAACCGGAGTTCGTATTTCATTGGAAATTAAGAGATCTAACAATTTTGGCGTATCGAACACGATCGCTGAGGAAAGAAACTGAATTTTGGCCATCGGACCTACATACTAAGGTAAGGACTCATCTTTATAAAAGTCCTCGGTTAAAAGTCTAAATTCACCTTCCTTCTACGCGATTCCGAAAGCCTCCGGTTTGCGAACCCTCCGGTTGGTAGTCGGCTCGAGGTCCCATAGACGTCTAACTTCGGCGGTGTGTTAGTTAATTAATCACCGACCTACTGATCGGCTGGAAAGCCTACGACTCGAGACCCCAGTAAAGAAATCAGTATTATGGCAGCAGGAGATAAGAGCAAAGAATTGCCTACAACTGTTAAAGGCGTGCGGGCCCCACCTGAGGTTTCGATAGATGAAATCCTCCAACAGTTGAAAGAATACATAAGAGCAACAATTCAACTTATCTAAAACCTGTATTAAGATCGAACAAAAGTACGAAACCTCCAAAGGACAATGGTCCTTGGACGAGATCAAAAGGATCTGGGGAAAAACGACCCGTATGAAAAATAAAGAGCGAACTAGATGGTCCCTAGCCGTTATGGGACAGATCCGAAAGCGGAATGAAATTATAATGCGTTCCCAACATGATCGAGAACTGACCAGTACAAAGGACCAATTGCAAGCTGTTTGTGAACAGCTCCGACAGAAAAAACTTGAACTTGAAAAGTCGGAAGCGGAAGTTAAAGATCTTAAAGGTGAAATTAAAGAATGGAAAAAATCATTAGGTCAAGAGACAGTAATAGGAAAATGAAAATCTATTGGTCAATTCCCAGGGTACCCATGTTTGGATAAATTAAAAGCGCAAACCCGAAGACACGACCGAGGAATAGATACGGATTCTGAATCCTCTGATGATACAGGGTTGGAGGATGAAGAATTAGGGGTGCGCTTTGCCCCATTTAAAAAAAGACGAGTTGTAGTCAAATCAGAAGAGACTGCGGATGAGGGTGGAACCAAAAAAACGAGGAAAAGGGTGTATGCAGAATACTTATTTCATGATCCGGCAGACCCAGAGAAAATTGATAAATGGTCCAAGGAATTGCCCAATCCAAAGAAAGGGGGAGTGAAAACGTGGGACCAATTGGACCACTGAAGAAATATATATCAACTTCATCTCTGGGACGGAGTGCAAATTTTGACCATAATGGTGCCAAAAACACAGGGAAGAAAATTGCACGACAAGGTAGAAGAAGCTTTGGAGCAGGATGAGCAAGAATTAAACGCAGGGTGGGAGGCGATTAAACACTGGCTGCAAGCCTTCAGTCCAGCTAAGACAGACTGGGGAAAAATTGCAGCCTGCCAACAGAAAGGAACAGAGGAGGTCCTGGAGTATGATGAGCGGTTTAGATGCATGTGGCTAGAACATTCGGGAATGAATAATACGGATGAGGAAATGGATGAACAAGTGTTTGGACCCCTGAAAGCAGCTTTCATGGCAGGTCTAAAGCCAGAACTGTCCAAAATGCTTAAGGTAGTGTTACCGGACTGGGAAGGTAGAGGAACTACCTTTGCAGCATTGGTGGATCGATGTAACCAATTAGATCGGGATATGGGAGCTAAAGTCCAAGCTGTACAGGCTATGGGATGGAAATCCCAGGATTCCGATAAACAGTTATTAGGAAAATTACCCGGAAAATGTCATTATTGTGGGAAAGAAGGTCACTGGGCCAAGATGTGCAGGGCAAAACAGAAAGGTCGTGGCTGGGGAAGAGGACGCAGCCAGGGATACAATTCAGCCAACAAGCGAGGCTTGTCACAAGATAACGACCTCATAGAAGCATTTAAGCGACTGACAATACAACAACAGAAAGAGTTACTTGGGATAGCAAAAAACGATTAGAGCCCACCCTGGCCCCCCTCCTCGCACGAATACAATAAAGGGGAGATGGGCTATATATAACTGTGAGGATGGGCGATAAGGATGTGGACTGTCTTTTAGACACAGGGGCGGAATTAACATGCTTACCCCTACAATATGGAGACTTTTTGTTGTTGGATGGTAGGGCACGTACAGCCTATGGAGTTGGGGACCATAAAATGGAAATTAAAAGAACAACACCGGTACTTATAGGGCTGGGTCCACATGAACTAACCACGCCAGTCTGGGTAGGCCCAGTAGATCAACCCCTTTTGGGAATGGACGTTCTAATCCAAGTAGATTCATCGTTGCATTTCGAGGATGGTCGGGTGACATGGTCAATTAGAACTTTGAAGAAAGAAGAATTGAAGGAACACCTGATATGGGCTAAAGATAAGAACGATTGTGGCCTACTCCAGGTGGAGCCTGCATCATTTAATGGGACCAAGCCTCCATGCACTAAACAGTATCCAATCAGTCCAACTGCCATCGCGGGAATCTTACCGGTTATTCAGCAATTGGAGAAACAAGGGGTGCTTATTAAAACGCATAGCTCCTCCAATAGCCCCGTGTGGCCGGTACAGAAATCTAATGAGACTTGGCATTTGACTGTCGATTATAGGAAAGCTAACCAGTGTATTGATCAAAAAGCTCCTTTGGTCGCAGATCCCTCCACCATTTTTAATGCCCTCAAACCGGAACATAAATATTTCTCGGTTATAGATATGGCCAACGGATTTTGGTCGGTGCCTCTGGCACTGGAGGTTCGACAGTGGTTTGCTTTCACGGTCCAAGGACAACAGTATACTTGGACCCGGTTACCGCAGGGTTTCCACAACAGCCCTACGGTATTCCACATGGCTTTACAAAGCCATTTGCAAGAATTACCTCCCCTGTCATCCACAGTCATCCAATATGTAAACGATATCCTGCTAGCTTCAAACACGGAAGAACAGCATGAACAAGATTTACGAGCTTTGCTGGACCACCTTTGGCTAAAAGGACATAAAGCCAGCATCAACAAAGCACAAATATCCCAAGAAGAGGCTGTATACCTGGGACAAAAGATTTCACAAGGAAAGAGAGAACTTACCCAGGATAGAACTGCAGCCATTTGGGCTGCTAAAAAACCCACTATTCAGGAACTAAGGTCTTTTTTGGGATTGTGTAACTTTAACAGAAATTGGATTGACTCCTTCACACAGCTTGCTCAGCCATTGAATGATATTTTAAAGGGGAAACGTGCCTCTAAAGAAGCCATCACCCTCACTAAGGAACAGCAAGAGGCCTTCCTGAGTTTGAAAAAGGCTTTGTGTTCGACACTGGCTCTGGGAATCCCCGACAGTGGTAAGCCATTTACCCTGTTTGTCCATGAGAAATAAGGATACATGACAGCTATACTGACACAAGAACATGGGGATCGGCAAAGACCTATTGGCTATTATTCGGCAAAACTGGATGCGGTAGCCCTCGGATGGGGAAGTTGCCTAAGAACCATGGAAGCTACATGTCGAGCGGTAATGATCACTGTGGGTCTAGTCCTCGACCAAAAGCTGATTGTCAAATGTTCCCACACCGTATACGCTTTGCTGTCTATGAATAGAATGTCTCAGGTGACGGCAGCTAGATGGACCCATTGGACAGCAGTTTTGGAAACTTGACATTTTAGGACCTTTGGGTAGCGAGCCAATTAAAGGTTAAAAGACTATCAAATGAGCCAATAAGGTCAAAGGCGGCGAGTTCTTTTCTGTAAATTGCACCAGGTATAAGTACAGCCATTTTGACCATGTGGTCTCAGAAGGACAAAGGCCTGGCTTAAAGCCAGAAGCTTGTTGCTGCTGCCAAAATAAAGTTACATTAAAACTACAACCGGAGTTCGTATTTCGTTGGAAATTAAGTGATCTAACAGACCCTGCTAAGATGAATGTTGAAGGATTGCCCAGGTTGGGGAACAGAGGAAGAAACTGCATTAATGGAGTCTCAACGTGACAAGGTTGCTCCTGGCTTAAATGCTGCCTCCTGAAAGTTGATGCTGCGTTCTGTATGGTCCCGCAGGGAGATTCTCGTCCCAACCCGACTCCAGCACATCACTCCTCATACGTACTTACCTTGCAGGTGCACTCATTTGTCCAAGCACCAAAGTGCATCTTCAGCAATTCGATTGCTTGCTCAATGGCAGTTCTCATGTGGTCACGTGGCTTTGATTGTATCTCTCCTGGGCCTCATTGTTTGGGCTCCTAACAGATGTCATCAGCCACGTCTTCAAGGGATAGCCCTTGTCTCCAAGGAACCAACCAATAACTCTCCTTCGAGGTCCAAAGAGCTCTGGGGAAGGTGGACTGGTGCAGGATCATGTCAGCCACCTGGGAATCTTGCACACTCCTGCATGATGATCTTTTTGTGGTTGCATAGGAGCTGAACATTGATGGAGATTCACGAGGATGTTGTCTGGACTGCAGAATTTTAGCTATGAGGAAGGATTGGATAGTCTGGGTTTATTTTCTTTGGAACAGAGGAGGCTGAGAGGGTCACCTTATTGAGGTGTATAAAATGATGAGGGGCCTGGATAGAGTGGATAGGTAGGACCGATTTCCCTTAGTCAACAACCAGGGGGCATAGATTCTAAATAATTGGGAGGAGGTTTAGAGAGGATTTGAGGGAAAATTCTTCACCCAAAGGGTGATAGGAGTCTGGACCTCACTGCCTGAAAGGGTGGTAGAGGCAGATACCCTCACCACATTTAAAAAGTACTTGGATGTGCACTTGAAATGCCGTAACTTACAGGGCTATGGACCAAGAGCTGAAAAGTGGTATGAGGCTGGATAGCTCTTTGTTGGCCGGTGCAGACACCATGGGCCAAAATGGCCTTCTTCCATGCTATGATTCTATGAGTGGAAGTCCTTGCGATTGCTGAAGCTTCCAGGGTGATCTGGGGGCACCAGTATTGTCACACGAGTGCAATCAATGACCCCCTGGATCTGTGGGAAGCCAGCCAGAGACACAAAGCCATTCCAATTGGCCTCATCTAATGCAAAGTGCACGTAACTTCTGGTCTGGCAAACATAGAAACATAGAAAATAGGTGCAGGAGTAGGCCATTCGGCCCTTCTAGCCTGCACCGCCATTCAATGAGTTCATGGCATTGGTCACCTGAGTGATGCATCTGTGGGTAACAGAGTGTGAAATTCTGCAGATACATCCTGCAGATCCCTGGAAGTAGCCAGAGGCGAAGAAATTGAGGGCAGTGTTGACTTTGACAGCCACTGACAAAGCACGCCTACCAGTTCCACGTGGCAGGAGCTCTTCTTACAGGAGACTACAAATATCCGTGACTACCAAACGCGATACCCTGAGCTTCCTGAGGCACTGGTATTCCGACATGTCCTGGGGACTGATCCTGTGCCTATGTACCCATATTTAAGGAAGGATATACCTGCATTGGAGGCTGTTCAGAGAAGTTTCACTAGTTTGATTCCGGTGATGAGGAGGTTGATTTATGAGGATAGGTTGAGTAGGTTGGACATATACACATTGGAGTTCAGCAGAATGAGAGGTGATCTTATTGAAACTTATAAGATAATGAGGGGACTCGACAAGGTGGATGCAGAGACGATATTTCCACTCATTGGGGAAACTAAAACTAGGGGACATAGTCTCAAAATAAGGGGCTGCCCATTTAAAACTGAGATGCTGAGCTGATGCTTTGCAGATGGAAAGTGTAGATCAGGCTCACAAAAATCCAAGTTAGCAGAAATGACGTCAAAAGTTGTGGAAATCATAGAATGGTTACAGGACGAAGGAGGCCTTTTGGCCGGTCGAGCCCGTGCCGGCTCTCTGCAAGAACACTTCAGCTACTCCCACTCCCTGCCCTTTCCCAGTAGCCCTGCAAATTTTTTTCCTTCAAGTACTTATGCAATTCCCTTTTGAAAGCCACGATTGAATCTGCCTCCGCCACTCTTTCAGGCAGTGCATTCCAGATCCCAACCACTCGCTCCAAAAAAATTATTTTCCTGATGTCGCCTTTGATCCTTCTGCCAATCACCTTAAGTCTGTGCCCTCTGGTTTTCGAACAGTTTTTCTCTATCTACTCTGCCTAGACCCCTCATGATTTTGAACACCTTTATCAAATCGGCACTCAACCCTCTCTGCTCGGAGAACAACCCCAGTTTCTCCGGTCTATCCATGTAATTGACATCCCTCATCCCTGGAACCATTCTCGTAAATCTTTTCTGCACCTTCTCTAAGGCCTTCACTTCCTTTATAAAGTGCGGTGGCCAGAATTGGTCACAATACTCCAGATGATGCCGAACCAGTGTTTCATGAAGGGTTAATCATAACATCCTTGCTTTTGTACTCTATGGCTGCGACTTCCCCTGCCTTGGTGGGTCCTAGCCTCGCTGCTGGCTCCAGCCCGCAGTCTAAAATGATTTTCCCCTGATTGGGCTTGTTAAGCCTGCCCAGCGTGTTTGCCAGCCAATTGAAGGAAGCGAGTCTGATGGCGTCATTGGATGACGCGTCATCAGCTGGTTTTCTTAAAGGGACCATGCGCAAATTTAGGTGCTGTAAACACTGACAAGCACTGCACAGAGATGCATGGCTGCACCCAGGCTCTCCCATGACTCCTTCCATATGTTTATGGAGGGAGTCACAGCACGCAGGGAGGTTCTCTTCCCTTCCAATGGGCGGAAGAGACCTCCCCAGGAAACCAACACAGCCTAGTTGCACATTACAGAGGAGTACACAAACAGGGATGTTATTAGGAGGGCCAGGCTGCAGTGGCGCAAACCATTCAATTATTTCAGTAGATCACGAAACATTACTGCAAAGCCACACTCAACCTCATCCTATAAGGCCATTCATCACATCCCCATCACTCGGTCTTCCCTACCCTACTCCTGCACATCCTTACTCACACCAACTTACCTTGTACCTCCATCCATCCCTCTCTATCTCCATTATCACTTCCTCATTTCACTAGCCACACCTCACACTTACCCTCATTCTAGTCCAATCTTACAAACTAACAACACACAAGCGTAAGCACTTGAATCTTTTAGCCAATGTTCATGTAAAGTTTCTGTTAATGTGGTGTCAAACATTGAAACCTTTATTTTGATTAGTTTGTGTTTATGGACACAAACTAATATCCAGTGAAGTAAATCTGCCCATGGTGAGGCGTCCTGGAGAGCCATGTGGTAGGGAGCTGGTGTCCTCTGTCCTGTGCAGCATCAGTTGATTGCTGAGAAGGTTGGTGTTGTTGATGGTGCTGCTGTATGTGCCTTTGAAAGTGGCTTAGTGAGTTGCGTAGCCTGGTGAATCATAACGGTACCCCCCGCAATGGTGATGAGTGTGAAAGAAATGGCTTGGGCATTGCAGGGATGCTTTATGGTGTTGGTTTGTGGCACATTATGTGGCAGCAAGAGAGTACTGCATCCAGTGAAGTAAATCTGCCCATGGTGAGGCGCCCTGGAGAGCCATGTGGTAGGGAGCTGGTGTCCTCTGTCCTGTGCAGCATCAGTTGATTGCTGAGAAGGTTGGTGTTGTTGATGGTGCTGCTGGTGTGCCTGGTACTGCTGGTGTTGGGGATGATCATGGTGGAATTCTGAGGACCAAGGTGAGATAGTTTCAAGGGCATCGAGGCTGATGTAGTAGATGACACGTGAACTTGAGATGACAGAAGCGATCTGTCACTGTTGAGAGAGTTTGTTCCAATGAGGTGACACTGGATAGACGGTTTAGTCCAAACACTTGCAACCTGCATAAAGCTCAATCTGTCTTCCAAATGCAGTAAGCAACAGCTTCTGAGCTTGGAAAGAGAACAGCTGTGAGATGGACAGGAAGGTAGATTATTATCTGAATGGTGACAGATTAGTAAAAGGGGAGATGCATCGAGACCTGGGTGTCATGGTACATCAGGCAGCGAAGAAGGCAAATGGTATGTTGGCTTTCATAGCGAGAGGATTTGAGTATAGGAGCAGGAAGGCATTACTACAGTTGCACAGGGCCTTGATGAGGCCACACCTTGAATATTGCGTACAATTTTGGTCTCCTTATCTGAGGAAGGACATTCTTGCTATTGAGGAAGTGCAGCGAAGGTTCACCAGATTGATTCCCAGGATGGCAGGACTGACATATGAAGACTGGATTGACTAGGCTTATATTCAATCGAATTTAGAAGAATGAGAGGGGATCTCATAGAAACATATAAAATTCTGACGGGATTGAACAGGTTAGATGCACGAAGAATGTTCCTGATGTTGGGGAAGTCCAGAACTAGGGGACACAATCTAAGGATAAGGGGTAAGCCATTTAGGACCAAGACGAGGAGAAACTTCTTCACTCAGAGAGTTGTGAGCATGTGGAATTCTCTACCACAGAAAGTTGTTGAGGCCAGTTCGTTAGATATATTCAAACGGGAGTTAGATGTGGCCTTTATGGCTAAAGGGATCAAGAGATATGGAGAGAAAGCAGGAATGGGGTACTGAAGTGCATGATCAGCCATGATCATATTGAATGGTGGTACAGGCTCGAAGGGTCGAATGGCCTACTCCTGCACTTATTTTCTATGTTCCTATGGGAGCTTTTACAGCTGTCAAGTAATGAGATGATTCCATCTCCATCCAACTCCCGACCTGCTTACCTGACGTGACCTGCGAGCATCATAGACCCTGTGGGTGATCTGGTGAACTCTGAAGGTGAGCTCAAAATAGTTCTTAATGGTCTGTTAACAAGATCATAATGATTCGAATTGCCTCCCCTGCTGCTGGTGTCGTGTCTGCTCAGCATTTGGGAAAGGTGCCTGGTGGCAGGGTTTCGATCCACTGTCAAAAAAGATATTTTCCCAGCCGACCCGCCGCCGATCGCGCCCACTGACCCCTGCACAAAATTCCCCCCATGCCTGTGTTTATGAAGCCCAGGATCCCGCAAGCTTTTTTAACCGCTTTCTCAACCTGTCCTGTCACCTTCAAGGCTATGTGTACATATACCCCCAGGTCTCTGTTCATGCACCCCTTTTTAGAATTGTACCCTTTAGTTTATATTGCCTCCTCGTTCTTCCGACCAAAATGTATCACTTTTCACTTTTCTGGATTAAATGTAATCTGCCACGTGTCTGCCCATTCCATCAGCCTGTCTAAGTCCTTTAGCGGTCTATCACTATGCTCCTCACTGTTCACTATACTTCCAAGTTTTGTCTCATCTGAAAATTTTGAACTTGTGTCCTGTACACCCAAGTCTAAGTTATTAATATATATCAAGAAAAGCAGTGGTCCTAGTACCAACCCCTGGGGAACATCACTGTGTACTTTCCTGCAGTCCGATAAGCAACCATTCCAATGGCAGCTGGCCATTATTCCGCCATTCACACCCTATCTCAACTAACCTTTTTCTGACTTCTGTCTTCACCATTTCAATTCGGCCCATCATCCCTTTTGTCTCTCTAATCTTTCCTGCCTTCCACCCTATCACAGAACTTCCCGTTTGTTCTTTCTTCCCCTCCCTTTTTCATTTCTTCTTAAGATCCATTCTTTTTGAACATTCGCCAGTTCTGACGCAGGGTCGTCGACCTGAAACGTTATCTCTGTATTTCTCTCCACAGATGCTGCCTGGCCCGCTGAGATTTCCAGCATTTTCTGTTTTCATTCACCACTGCTCTCTGTTTCCTGACACTTAGCCAACATCATATCCATGCTGCCACTGTCCCTTTTATTCCATGGGCTTCAACTTTGTTGGCAAGCCTATTATGTGGCACTTTATCAAATGTCTTTCGGAGATTAATGTACACCACATCAACCCACATTTCCCTCATCAACCTTATCAAAAAACTCGATCAAGTTGGTTAAATATGATTTCCTTTAATAAATCCATGCTGACTTTCCTTAATTAATCCACACTTGTCCAAGTGACTGTTAATTTTGCCCCGGATTATCATTTCTAAAAGCTTCCCCACCACTGAGGTTATTGTGTCCTTAAGCACTCGAGTAATGACTCCACGAGGTAAGGTATTGTACTTGAACTGTTGTAACCTTAGTCCTTTTTATTGCAACTCCTGAATGAAGGTACAGTAAGGTGAGCTCCCTTTTATACTTGGTTACCTGTAATGTGCAGGTGACCTCGAGGTCTCCACCAGTTGCACCCTCTGGTGGTACAGGCATATTGTATACAGTGTGAAGATACATTCAAAGGTTTATATAACTGTACATTAAGTGTACAGGGTATATACATACACAACAGAGGTTAAACTGACTGGCCTGTCATTGCTGGGTTTATCCTTACACCCTTTTATGAACCAGGGTGTAACATTTGCAATTCTCCTTTTTTGCACCACCCCTGTATCTAAGAGGAATTGGAAGATTATTGCCAGTACCTCCACAATTTCCACCTTTACTTCCATCAGCATCCTAGGATGCTTCCCATCTGGTCCTGGTGACTTATTTACTTTAAGTACAGCCAGCCTTTCTAGTACTTCCTCTTTTGATCCCATCCAGTAATCTCAACCTCCTCCTCTTTCACGATGACCTGCAAAGTAGAGAAAGCACACTCTCCAGAACCCTTTCATTTAAGCAAAGAAATTCTGAAGGTGTGAGTTCTGAATATTCAGTCAGCCCCCTCAATTCACACGGTTACCTTGCCTTACTTTCACTGGTGAGTTTCAGGAAGCCTATATGACGTGTGCACTCAGAGTGAAAGCTCACATCTGCAGTTAATTGCCTCTTGCTATCTTTCAATTGCCAACCCGCCTCTCTCACGGGGTATTCTCGTCGCAGCCAAAAGCGCTGCAGTTAAAAGCAGAAATCGGTGGGATTGAGCTGGCTTCCTGATCCGCTGTCAGTCTCAACCCTTTGTCTGCTCCCAAACACACTCACATTTCTTAGGTAAAAAGTTCCCACCTTGAAACTAAGTAGGCTGGATTATCCTCTGATCCACCACCTCTTCTGGGGTCGATTTAGAGCACAGCATTGAGTAAATGGGTTCTTAAAGGCAACTGCTTTCATTCTGCTGCAATTTTTAGTAGCAAGTTTTTCTTCCCCCTAAAGAATTGCCCGTCCCCTTTAAGATCCATCAGGGACCGAATCTATCAAATGTGAGTCAAGGCGCCATGGATAATCCTTCCAATCCATTTCCTCCACATTCCACCCAGGATAATTATCACCACTATCTAGGTGGCAGTAGCAGCTGCAGAAAAGTAACACTTAGGTGGATAGCGCATTGGAGAGTCCACTTTGTGTGTTGCTACTGAAGGCATAACACATGGAACCCAGCAATTCCATGACAGCAGATTTTCAGGAATTCGTTCAGCATCTTAATAAGTAGAAGTGAGCTTCTTGATTCCTATTACATACATTTTTTTTTGATAGTCCAGATGTGACCAATGGAAACTTGCAATCTAAAACAAGAAAGAGTCATTGTACAGACACGGCCATGCCCTTCATAATGTACTGTTCAGGAAAGCATTACTTTTTGTCAAGGAAGTTACCTGCACAATCCACATACAGGTGCAATGTCGAGAATCCGGAGTTGCAGAATCCGGAATGTTCCAGAATCTGGACTCCAGGCCGATCACTGGCAGGGTTGTCCGGAATCCGTAAAATGTTCCAGAATCCAGACCAGACGACCCTGCTGACCTTGGGGCCCCGCCGCTGCCCCTACCTCGGGGCCTCCTCGCCGGCCCACCCGAACACCTCCTCGCCAGGGCCGCCCGAACACCTCAGCAGGGGCCCACCCAACGACATCTTCCTCGGCGGGAGCCCCCCCCCCCCCCGAACACGAACTCCGCGGCGCCCGTCCGACAACATCCTCAGCGGGGTCCGCCCAACGACAACTTTCTCGGCTGTGCCGGCCCCCCAATCTGATTGGTGGGGCTGGACGGCCCGAACAGCTCTTCGGCGGGAATCCCCCTCCTTTCTGACATTCCGAAATCCTGAAATACCTGAACTTGGGCTTGGGTGTTTCCGGATTCGTGACGTCAGAAAACAAATCGACAGTCTGGAAAAGCCCGGAATCCGGAATGGCCTCGGTCCCGGGGGTTCCGGATTTTAGGAGCTGCACCTGTTCAAGGAAATAACAAGGTGGATGAATGCCATCTGTACCACTCAATGGAGCTGGTAGGTGTTGAGGAAATGACTCTATTATGTTAAGAGTATCACCAAACATAAATTCACCATTAACCACCCATGCACGCTTCTGTAGCAGTTGAACGTAATATGGTAAATGCCCCAAGTAAAGCTATGGTAGAACTCTTTGACCTTAAAATTCAAAAGGAGGTGACTGAAACTAAAATTAATGCTGTGATGGTCAACCCTTCTTTATCATGTTGTCCACAATACCTTTATAGAGTGCCTGCTATGGCTCAGTGGGTAACACTCTCGCCTTTGAGTCAGAAGGTTGTAGGTTCAAGCCCCACTTCAATGATTTGAGCACAAAAATGTAGGCTGACAGTGCTGCAATGTCGGAGGTGCCGTCTTTTGGATGAGCCATTAAACTGAGGCCCCGTCTGCCCTCTCAGGTGAACATAAAAAATCCCATGACTATTTCATAGAAGAGTGGGAGAGTTATCCCTGGTGTCCTGGCCAAAATTGATCCCTCAATCAGCATCACTAAAAAAAACGATTATCTGGTCATTATCACATTGCTGTTTGTGGGAGCTTGCTGTGCGCAAATTAGCTGCTGCGTTTCCTACATTACAACAGTGTCTACGCTTGAAAAAGTACTTAATTGGCTGTAATGTGTTTTGGGACATCCGGTGGTCATGAAACTTAAACTAAATGAAAGTGCGGTAATAAAAGAAAAACACAAGAAAATAAATGACATAAGAAATAAAGAAGATCTATGAAGAAGGCATTTAACACTTTCCAAAGTCTGACTGCAGTACGCACAGACACTTGCATCATAAGAAAGAGACATGGGGCTCTGACTTCAGTCCATACCAAGCACCAGACATATCTCTTTATATTCATCAAGACCTGTTATGGGCCCAGAATTAGCACTGCTCCAGCAGCTCATGCCCCAATTAGGAGGCCAGAAATTGGGCCTCATTTACATTTTATGCCTGTCGCGTCTCCACAGTCAGCTTACACATTGCAAATGCCGAATGTCGAGTTGTTTGCCCTGCCAGCAGAATTCTGAGGATAAGCTGGGGGCGGGGGGCAGGGGAAGTCGATCACGATGACTGTAGAGTTGGGGGAACACTTCTGCTGCACCTGGCACCACAGGAAGACTTTTTTTTTTTAATGCAGTTTTTAATTATAATCATGCCCACTCAAACAAATACCAGTAATAATGAAGAAAAACATCTGAATATTTCAACTCAAGCTTGCAACTTTGGAACATTGATCTTATGGACGGATATGAGATAATTGAAGGGAAATGAAAAGTAAATCACAAATAATACTTTAAATGGCAAGAGCAGGAAAAGGAGATACAGGTTCAAACAAGTAAATGGTAAATTTAGGATGGATATCAGGAAGTTCTTCAACACTCAGAAAGAACTTCCACCAGAGTAGTGCTGGTAAAACCCCTGGAAACACTTCGAAAAAAATTGGATGCTGCAGTGGGCGGAACAGTGGAGCTTTTCTAGATGGCTAAAATGAGATCAGTTGAATGGCTTTCCTCCTTCATCTTGCAATTAATTAATATGCAATCAAAATCTGTATTGCACATCATTATTGAATTTTTCTGACTAGATAAAGAGAGGATAGCCATATATGGGATCTTTACTGGCTAGAAAGAGATTAAAAACAAAAGTTACCCCAAGGACCTCTCTTGGCACACTTGCTATTTTTAATATGCAAATATATATCAAGGACTCGTATGAGGGAAATGTAAGTAACATGTTCATATTTGCAAATAAGAGACCGAGCAAATAATTTTTAAAAAACAGATGGTAGATGCAGTTTAATGTGAATAAATAATTGTTATGGGAGCAAGGGAGCATAAAAGAGAATATATGTTAGTTGGAACATGTGGATTAGGAAAGCAATCTACAGTGGATAAATTTATATGCATAATTACAGTTTAAAAAAAAAGCAGAATAAGGTACTGGGTTTGAATAACAGAGCGATGCAATTTTATTGTTCCATAAGTTGCTGGTCAGATCCAATTTGGAATCATTGTTTGCAGGTTGCTCGAGAGTGAAGAATGCAGATCAATAACTGAAGTTGTGAGACAAAGTTGAAGTCGGGCACAGTGATGAAAACCAAACGGAGTACTCTAAATGCTCGATTTTGGGGACAACAGGTCTAATTCACTGAAGGGCTGGATGCTGGGAGAATGTGCTATTTGGCACAAGACTGGCTAATGGCATCTTTTCTGGCATAGAAGATGGCCGGACAGAAGGAGGCAGCATGGCAGAGCAGCAATAGTCTAATAAAAGGAATAAAATACATTTAAATTGGTTACACTCTGAATTTCAGTTTGTTCTGGCTGGCTCTCCCCGATGTGCAGCTTGTCCATGTAAAATTGGCACATGACTGCTCCTGGCGACTGGCCTGCAGAAACTGGCTTTTATAACTGGCCATCATTTTCAAAAGTTAGTCAAAAATTTGTTCCTTTTTTTGCAGTAAGCATTTATTTTTGGTCAGGTTTGGGCAGGGATTGATGTGGGATATGCAGATGAGACGCAGCAGTGGAAATCCCCCAGGGCCTCATATAGTGGGCTAGATGGTTTCCTGTCTCCCTCGGCCCCCACCTGCACGACTCCTGCCAGGAGTTCAAATCTGGGCTTACAGTTCTGAGCTTCTCCAATAGTTCAGCTGCTGAAAGGCACGGGTTGTACAGGATTCTGAAGCAGGCAGCGTGATATGAATGTTAAGGGAAACAAGAAAGTAAAAAGAGAAGGTTTTGTTAAAAATAAAAACCTTGGAGCTGGTAAGACCTGTCAAGGTGATCAGGTCAGGGGGCAGGCTATAGATGTTTTTATGGAGGATGAGATTGGGAGAGCAGTGTAAAAGTATTGGAAAAGAAGGGGTTAGAAAATTTAGGTGATAGTTAGCACTGAGAATGAGTGACCTGGTCAAGAGGCTGAGCGAGAAGAGGAAAAAGAAAGAAAGACATGCATTTATATAGCGCCTTTCATGACCACCGGACATCTCAAAGCGCTTTACAGCCAATAAAATATATTTGGAGTGTAGTCACTGTTGTAATGTAGGAAACGTGGCAGCCAATTTGTACACAGCAAACTCCCAAAAACAGCAATGTGATAATGACCAGATAATCTGTTTTTTGTTATGTTCAAGATGCCAGTGGTCCTCTCTATTATGCTGCGTGTCGCAATGTGAGACATGTTGTATTCCCGGTCAGCTTCCGTCCAGGTTACGCGTAGGGGCGTCATGAGCCAGTTGGTGAGGCCGTATCCTTTGGCTCCCAGCAGCCAGCTCTGCCCTTCTGGCTGCTGCTGAAACATGGCAGATATAATGCTCTCGCGTAGCATGAACATATCATGGGTGCTCCCAGGGTATCTTGCATCAACTGACATGATGTGATGCATATGGTCACACACGAGCTGCACATTAACGGAGTAGAAGCCTTTTCTGTTCCTGTACATCTCGGAATCCTCCAAAGGTGCTCGCAATGCGATGTGGGCACAATCAATGCAGCCATGTACCTTTGGGAAGCTGGCAATCCTGGAGAAGCCCACAGACATGTCACGCATTGCCTGGGCGGTCATGGGGAATTTATGTAGTCATTCCTCCAGACATATAATGCAGCAGTCACCTGCCGAATGGAGACATGTGTTGCATGTTGGGAAATGGTGCACACATCCCCAGTTGTAGCTTGGAATGATCCGGATGCATCGAATGAAAGTGCAGCTGTAACCTTCACTTCAACTGACAAATAGTCCTCCTGACACTTCTAGGTTGCAGGTCTGCAGATCTCAGTGACAACTTCTTTGCGGAAACACAGCCCTCTGACACAGTCTGCATCACTCAGGTGCAGATACGAATGCCTGTCTCGATATACCCGACATGGGAAAGGCCTCCTACCCATCACCCTACAGGCTCTGAGGTTCCTCATGTGATGACGTCAAAACAATTGTCTCCTCCGTAGCACCATCATGCAGAAAGCTTGCACAAGGTATGGCATTGTCAGTGTTGCCCCATGCTTAAATTTTACCTTTGCAAGAAGCTCAAAACGGCAGGCTTGCAGGATAAGGTTCTTTGTTCTCTCTCCCCACAGGTCTGTATGGACCACACCCAGGTCTGAGCAGAGGCAGTGATCAGGAACTCCCCCCCCCCCGGGGCTACATTTGATGTGTAGCGCGGTCTTCTGATGCCTTTCGATCGCCTTCCACAGACCCCACACACCCGGGCTTGATTTGATGCATCCTGCAGGCTTCTACTGATGCCTTCCAATTGCCTTCCACAGCTCCCCACGCCCCCTGCCCCCGGCTTCTTTTGCAGCCGAGTCCCGAGCCCGAGCCCGTGCCCGGGGACGGGACCGATTCTGCCGGCCGATGCACCGACCCTCCAGCCCTGTTTGCAGAAGTTCGGTGGTGGTGTGTCAGTTGACAAAATATGAAAACTTACAGAATTCCATCAAACTTCCATTTACTGCATTATAAGGAAAAAAAAAATGAATCTTTATTATGCATTTTTAAGTCTCCTTGACTCCCTCCAAATCTTCGCTGAAAAACAATGGTGTCATTCTGTGCCTATTTTTCAATGTGCGCTGCTCTTTCTTAACGCACCAGAAGGTTTTTCGGGAGTGGTCACATATGCCGACCTAAGAGACATTTTTTTGAACAAACTCCCATAATTGACAAAAACTGGCGCAGACATCAGGTTATGCCCCCTATGACGCAAAAAAAAATTCATAACTAACTGAGTTACGCCGGCGCACATTCCTTCAGGAAACTTTAATTTTTTAACTTACGGCAAAAAAAATGGCGCAAATCACTGGGGAAAATTGAGCCCATCGGGTATAGATAATTGGTTACGGGTTACATATACAAATTGGGTTACTTACGCATGACTATGGGTACCAAACATGTTCCAAAGCCTGCAGTTGGTGGAAGGAGGCTGCAACAAGGGATTTGTTGACGACGCCCGAGTATGGTGGCATACAGAGAAGGAAAAGAAGCCAGAGGCTGGTGGTGGAGTCCAAGTTTGAAGGCGATCATGTGAAAATACAGAACTCTCAGAATCCAAGGGCTGAAAAGTATCCAGGGCCTGGTGGTGGTTGCAGAAGGCCAAGGGCCTGATGTCAATCAAGAACGATCCACACCTCAACTACCTGCCCAGTTGGCACTCAGGGTTGGAGCATGGTAGACAGGATGGTGATCAGGGCCTCAGGCTGACTAGAGGCATGACCTGGCTGACTAAAATAGCTGCTCAATCTTCACACTTGCTGCAAAATTTGCTTGTATAACCACAGAAAATATGTTCACATTTCGCATGGTGAATTGCTCTCTCCAGCTTGGTTTCCAGCATTGTAATTGCAGCTATGACTCCTGTGAAATATTTTGTAATTAATAGGCAAAGAGCTTAAAATATCATATTGCTTTTTTTTCTCAATGTGGCAAATGAAAGACGGATTTCTTCCCTTTTTATGCTTTTGCCTTTTTATAGGTTAATGAAGGTTTGCCCCATTTTTTTATGCAAATCTTTACCCAAACCTACCTCCAAACAGGAAATTGTTTGTTATAAAGATCAACCGTAGCATCATTTCCAGAACTGGCAATGCAGAAAGAAGACTGAGAACTACATACTCTACATTGCTCACAAGATCATCTGATGATGCAGAACTCAGAGAGATTCATTGCTATGCCAGTCGCAACCCATATGGGTTGGTCTATCTTTAACATGCTATGTTGCTGTCTTCCACTTGGAGTACTAGCAACGGTGTACTCCAGTCAGGTTAGTTGTTAAAGATTATGATTCTTTCTTTCTCCAAAGTTGTTCTCTCTCCTTCTTTTCCAAAGGGTGTTGACTCCTTACTGGGAAATGTTGAACAGAAATCAAGTCCGCAAACATTTACCATTACTTACCTGATTTCTTTTAATATGATTTTTGAAAAGAAGAAGAAAGTAGAACTCTGTGGAATTGTCACAGCTGAATTGCACTTTTTGAGAATGTCTTGTTCAGGGATGGTTTTCAGAATGGGTGAAATGTTGAGGAGATGGTCCAGTCTTCCGACATGAATGCCAAACGTGAGCTTTTATTGGTCCCCAGCTACTTCGAGCATTCAGAAAGGATTTATTTTTTGTCTGACTGCAGTCGGGTATGTTTAAAAACAGAAAATGCTGGACATACACAACAGCTCAGGTAGCATCGGTGAAGAGAGAGAGAGAAAAATAGAGTTAATGTTTTGCCAGAACTGGAAAAAGTTTGAGATATAACAGATTTTAAGTAACCACAGAGGCAAAGAAAGGGGGTGAGGGGAAGAAAGACTAAAAGTGAAGGTCTGTGATAGCATGGAAGGCAGAAGTCAAGAGAAAGACTTGCATTTATATAGCGCCTTTCACGACCACCAGACGTCTCAAAGCGCTTTACAGCCAACAAAGCACTTTTGGAGTGTAGTCACTGTTGTAATGTAGGAAACTTGGCAACCAATTTGCACACAGCAAGCTCTCACAAACAGCAATGTGATAATGGCCAGATAATCTGTTTTTGTTCTGTTGATTGAGGGATAAATATTGGACAGGAAGCTGGAAAATGTTACAACGCTAACATTTTCTAGTTCTGACTAAAGATCACCGACCTGAAAAGTTAATTTGGTTTCACTCTCCACATGTGCTGCTACTCTTTCGAGCATTTTTCTGTTTATATTGCAGATTTCGCAGTATTTTGGCTTTATAAATGTGCGTATTCTCCTCGTATAGTATTCAAAGGGTTTTGGCGGCATTGAATACTCAGAGCGTGTGACCCACATCGTCTGCCCGTGTGCAACTGTCATTCCGATCAAGAATCAGCCGGGATTTTTCTTTAGAATTGATTTTTTTTTTGTGGAGCAAAGTGTTGCTCCTGGCTCAGGGAGAAATACTCGCCCGGCCTCGGCATATTCCCCACACCATGGACCCTGCGGCGGCTCTCTGCCGGTGACCCCACCGGCTGTTGTTCAAGACCGAAGAGTAGCATTGCGACCTGGGTTTTGGCGCTCCGTCGGTGCTTCAAATCGTCCGCCCAATATTCAAGGATGAAGTATTTGCCAGCATTAGCATTTCTTCATTTTGATTAGCCCAAAGTTCATCAGTAAAATAATTTATTTAAGATAACAAGCTAAATAGAGCTACGTAAAACATTTTCATTAAAAACTTGGTAAACTATTTTTTTGTTTGTGCGTGAACAATTTGTTTTCAATGTCAGCTGTGGCTCAGTGGGTAGCACACTCGCCTCTGAGTCAGAAGGTTGTGGGACTTGACCACAAAAATCTACACTGACACTCCAGTGCACTGTCGGAGGTGCCATCTTTCGGATGAGACATTAAACCGAGCCCCCGTTTGCTCTCAGGTGTCCTGGCCAATATTGATCCCTCAATCAACATAACAAAAAAACAGATTATCTGGTCATAATCACATTGCTGTTCATGGGACCTTGCTTGTGCGCAAATTGGCTGCCGCGTTTCCCACATTACAACAGTGACTACATTACAAAAGTACTTCATTGGCTGTAAAGCATTTTGAGATCTGAAGGGCGCTATTTAAATGTAATTCTTCTTTCTTTAACATCTTTCCCTCCCCCTGCACTTAAAATCTGTTACACCTCTAACTTTCTCCAGTTCTGAGCAAAGGTCGTCGACCTGAAAGATTAATTCTGTTTCTAACTCTGTTTCTCTCTCCAAGTATGCTGCCCGATCTGATTAGTGTTCCCAACATTTTTTTGTTTTTATTTCATCATTTGTTTTTAATGTTTAATTTCTTTACTCTGATGGCAAACAGGGAGTTAGGGATGTTTAGAATCCTCGCTCGGAACCTAATTGCCAAAGGCCAGACTGGGCTCAGTGAGGGAAAATTTGCAAAGAATTACAAGGACTCAGGCAATGTAGATTGTACTGGCTTTAAAAAAAAGTCAGAGTTTACTAGGAGGACACCAGAATGGGATAGTAGAACTATGAGGAGAGGCTCAAGATACTGGGTGGTTGGGGGTTGTCATTTTCAGGTCTGACCCTGGCGATAGTGGATTAGGCACCTGTTATTCATCCCACCCAATTTTCATTTTCCATGGACCTACTCCCGCCCGTGCCAAAACCATAAATGATCCCCTCAGACTATTTCCACTTGAGCAAGTAGAGTTAAACAGAGAGTTCATGGAGCTTTTTGAAATGATGAAGGGTTTTAATAGGATGAATAGTGTTTAAAATCATGAGGGGCCTGGACAGAAAAGTTAGAGAGAAACTGTTCCTATTGGCAGAAGGGTCGAGAACCAGAGGACACAGATTTAAGTTGATTGGCAAAAGAACCAAAGGCGACGTAAGAAAAAACTTTATTTACACAGCGAGTGGTTGGGTTGTGGAATGCACTGCCTGAAAGAGTGGTGGAAGCAGTCTCAAACTTAACTTTCAAAAGACAGTTAGATAAGTATCTGAAGGAAAAATATTTGCAGGGCTATGGAGAAAGGGCAGGAGAGTGGGACTAGCTGAGAGTCGGGATGGGGTTGACGGGCCAAATGGCCTTTTTCCGTATTGTAACCATTCTATGATTCTGTGAATAGGAAAAGACTATTTCTTCTCGACGGGGAATCAGTGCGAAGGGACTATTAATTTAAAATTGTTACTGCAAGAGTGAGAAGAGTGGGTAGGACACATTTCTTTACTCAGAGGATTGTTGGAACATGGAACCTTTTAGCACAAGAAATTGTTACGGCAGACGCTACTAAATCCTGTAAGGGAAGATTGATTACCTAGATAGATATTTGAAGCTGAGGAAGGACAATGGGCCAAATGGCTTATTTTTGTGTTATGAACTTGTATAGCTGCATGGGTAATAGATGGGGATTTGGTGCGGTATGTTGCTCAACAGTTTCTAACACATCTCCAGCAATCCTACTTTGATGTTAGCGAGGGCTCCACAAAGTACTCTGATGTGTGTGGTGCTGCACAACACCAACAAAGATGATGAGTTAGCTGGGGCAGTGGTGGGGCACAGCATTTAAATTTTGCCTCCATCGTACATAACAGAGTAACTCAACCAGGTCTCTCACTCCATGATCACAAACCTTAACACCTGCATGTGTGGATATGGGGCAGTGATAGGATTATCATTGGCTATGATGCCCTCCCAAAGTTCATTTCCCTGACTGCCCTCCCAAGACTCACCATCCGGGCTCACACATGAAACATGGACACTTGAATGCATCCCAAAGGTGGCTGGTGCTCCTGGGACCGTGCAACAGCAAAGTCATTGTCCTCAAAACATATTGTAAAAAGATTAGAAAAAGCATGTTAGGCATTATCAGGATCACATTGTGCAACGTAAGCATAATCATTAAGTTCTATCATATTCATTGATCATCTTTCTTCCTTTGAAGTTGTTTAAACTGCGAACATAAATAGGTTGGACATCTACATTTCTTGCAGATAGATTGTGCAGGTCAGTCCTTTACCATTTGCCATTGTGTTTTCAGGTTAGCAATGCTGTTGACTTGGGGAACATGGAAAAGGCCAGACAAGCATCCGAAACATCCAAACAAATAAACATAGCAGCAACTGTGATTGGAGTGATTTGTCTCGTAATAATAATTATCATTTATTCTATTAATGTGTCAGCTCACCCATAAGTCAGACTGCCTATTTCCACTTCTGTAACATCGGCTGACTCTGCCTCGTGTCAGCCCATCTGCTCATCCATGCCTTTGTTACCTCTAGACTTGACTATTCCAATGCAGTCCTGGCCCGGACTCTCACGCTCTACCCTCTGTAAACTTGAGATCATCCAAAACTTTGCTGCCCTTGTCCTAACTCGCAGCAAATTCTATTCACCCATTATCCATGTACTCGTTGACCGACACTGGCTCCCAGTTAAGCAACGTCTCAATTCTAAAAATTCTCATCCTTGTTTTCAAATTCCTCCTTGGCCTCACCACTCCCTATCTCTGCAATCTCTTCCAGCCCCACAAACCTCCGAGATATCTGCTCCCCTCCAATTCTGGCCTCTTGAGTATCCCAATTTTAATCACTCCACATGTGGTGGCCATGCCTTCAGCTGCCCAGGCCCGAAGTTCTAGAATTTCCTCCCTAAACCTCCCTGCCTCTCTAGGTCTCATTCCTCCTTTAAGAGGTTCCTTAAATCCTACCTCTTTGATCAGGCTTTTGGCCATCTGCCCTAATATCTCCTTATGTGGCTTGGTGTCAATTTTTTTTTACAACAATCCTGTGATGTGCCTTGGACATTTTAGTACGTTAAAGGTGCTATATAAATAAGTTGTTGATGTTGCTGTGGTGTATATAACGATTTGCAGAGCAAAAACAAACAAATTGTGTGAGAGAGCAATTCTGACTAACACAAAATAATTCTGTTTTGATATGTATTACCTGCGAGTATTTTTGATCATTAATTCCCTGTGATCTTTATAATAACCACTTTATTAATTGTAATTTTCTGCAAATATGCATTTGTTAAAATGAAGGTTTGCAAAATAGCAGATGTAGATTATTCTCTTTTTTGTGTAAAAGATTTGACTTAGTTGATATGCACACGTGTAGGAAATATTCTATAATGTAAATCACCTTTGTTTGTTATTTGTTAAATAATAATTCTTCCCCATTAAAAGTATTGTGATGATTAAGGTGATGTGATAGGGACAAAATTCTCTTATGCAGACTGTCAGATAACTTTGCGTTAAACTGTGGAGCTTCTGAAGTGTTCTCCCAAATATATAAACATTAGAGGATCAGATAACTTGTTATTTTACAATATGAAACTGATCATTTTATAAATAATGTTGTCATATTTAATTGGATATTGCAAGCTAAACGGTTAATTATGACTGACAAATTATTTGACTGAATTAAAGATAATTCAAAGAAAAGCTATTTTTTTTAAAACAGCTTTGAAGGTAAACATGGTGAAATGCTTCACAATGTTCACAAAAGAGTATAAAACTGGATTTCCAATTTTGCGCTCACATAAACTTATCTGCTAACATTATTAACGGGTGGAATTTCAACCCTTCCATGGCCGAACATTGAACAAGCTTTCAGAGAAAAATGAGCTGAAGGCCTTTACAATGAATAAACACACAGAGTTTGAGGTATGAAAAGGGTAAATAGCTTTAAAAGCCTTTGACAGCACCTCCCAAACCTGTGACCACTACCACCTAGAAGGACAAGGGCATCAGACAAGGGAACCCCATCATCTCTACGTTCAACTCCAAGCCACACTCCATCCTGCCTTGGAAATACATAGCCGTTCCTTCATCGTTGCTGGGTCCAATTCCTGGAACTCCCTTCCTAACAGCAGTTTGGGAGTTACTTTACCACAAGGACCGCAGCGGTTGAGCAATTAGGGATGGGCAATAAATGCTGGCCTTTCCAACAAAGCCCACATCCCAGGAACTAATTTTTAAATTTACAGCATGAAAAGACTTTACGTGAGACTTATAACTGACAAGTAACTGCAACTTCCTTAAAGAGATTGAAACCGTGATTTCCTTACAATCTGGTTTATTCATCACTCCGGAGGAACATGCGTCAGGTCAAGCTGTTGAACTTCAATCATTACTTGCCACCAAGGGACTAGAAGAGGAACTTACCTGTACCTACATCATTTATCAACAACGTAAACACTTTGAAGCTACTGCACTTCTACAATCTAGATTCTGTTACTTTATGCTATCCTGATCAAATTTATTGCCATATTATGCCTATTATGAGAAATAAATTGTGCTTTGATTAATAGTAGCAAATTTTCTTATTATTTCTGTGCAGTACCCTAACTGGACAAAAGTTAAGTAGTACCTGAAGTGGAGATTAAAATAATTAACCTTGACACAGTCTGTAGATTTATTTTACTTGCAAGGGAGGGACGAGACTGTAAGTCAGCCCCTATTGAACTTTCCACACCCGCTCTTCCCGAACAAAGAACACACAAGGTTTTTACACAGTTACTCAGCCTAACGTGGCCAGACATTCAATGCGCGAGACATACATTGATTTGAATGGACACAAGCCCATGTCACTCAAGACAAAGATGATTTCTATCCCGCCTATTCCTCGTACTTTTCCCCTACTGTGTCTCAGAATGTTTATCAAACTAGGAATGTTATTTATCTTATTACTCTTGTGCCTGGCTCCGATTTGATCTTTGCTCGTACTGGGTACCATTTTTGGTGATGTGTCGGTTTGAGACATACCATCCTCATGTTATCTCTTATGTTAGGCCAGGAGGTATGCATAGGACATCGTACAGATGTACAGTTTTCAACCTAATTCTTCTTTTTATGTGTTTAATTTGTAAGGGCTGCTTCTGATTTCTGCACGTACACACTTTAACCCTTTATTCCATGTCTGATATGTCCAATGTGACCTAATGTCCCACTTCAGTGCCACCTTTAGGTGATCTTGGCTATCCTACCCAAGGTGACTAATTATGCTAACTATCTGCCTTGTGTCTGCAGCCCCCGCATCGGTGATCAGCAGAAAGATTTGGGAGGCCCAGTGCCTTGGTGTTAGACCCAGCTGTTTCTCTAGCAACCTACAACATTCCTTCACTAATGCTTTAGCTCGCAGCTGGTTCTTTCGCGTTGCGCAAGCCCTGCGTGTTGCAATCAGCCAGCCAATCACCAATATTAACTGTAAAATCGTGCAATATTATGTGGATCCAGGGGTGTATTTAAACATTCATTCCCCAGTCCCAGGCTGACATATACCATGGGATCTTCTGAAGGTCCTGGTTAACCTTGTCTCCTAATTTCTTTAATTTTTGTTCTAGTGGGTGGTATTGCCGCACATTTTCCCACAGGGGATCTTTAATATCACTTAGATCCTCCACAAGATTTGGGATTGGGGCTGCCATGTCATATAACTCCAGGTCTGCCTTTAAATCATCAGTTACATTTAGAGTCACTGCCTTTCTGGTGTAAATATCTATCAATCTGGCCCAGCCAAATGTGTTGGCTCGGTCCAGGTTGGGCTCGATTCTGGTACACAGCCTACGGTTCACTTGAACCCACACCCGTTCATGCTTTCCCTCCTTACTGGGTGTGGACATATGGTCAGGCGCCCTACTTGGCGACAACCAGAGAGGGAGACTCCTCGCATGCTCCCATTAATTTTGGTGGCATACTGGTCCATGGGGTGATACCGGAGGTATCGCATTAGTCCCAAGTTTTCTATCTCATACTGCGGGTATGGGCCTTCCGTTCCGGTCATCATCGGGATCACAAATACCAGCCCCATCATTGTTGAATGGGAGTCCACCCCCCACCCCCATTATCGGGAAGACTCGGGTCATCCCCTTCAACATACATGAATCTAGGTTTCCGGGATGCTGGGCGAGGGAAAACAAGTGTGCGCTGTTTACCCAATCCAGGTTATAGCGGACCTGTTCCACCACCCAGTCTCCACATGCATGGCACACATCTCGTTTCATTCCCTTAACTCCATCCTTGTATGTCTAGGGCATTCACGAAAGATGTTCCCGTATTTGCCTGTCAGCACATCATTTATCAGTTCCCTTTTCTTACGATGCGGGTTTAATTTGCTCCAGGGCTGTGACGCTTCACCCGCGTCCGTTGCCTCTCTTAATACTATAGCTAGCAGGCAGGTGTATAGTGCCCTTACATTGGCATTACATCCTTCTGGCAGACCCAGGTCAGTGCGGCTCACAATTACTGGGACGATCTCATGGTTCACATCATCATATAGTTGGACCCCTTCTGCGTGTATCACAATCCCACTTTCTGGTCCCTGTGAGAGGGGTCCACGTAAGAGGGGTCCGAGTGATTGGTGTGGCTCTTGAGGTTTTTACTGTTACTTGAGTGGTTGATGGGGCAGTGGTAGTGGGTTTATCAAGGGGGCTTATCTTCCAACACCAGTCATCAAAGTCAGTGCACTTGAAGATTGGCCACCTTCCCCACCCATCCCCCTTGATGGGGTATTGTACTTGCAAACTTTCCCCTTGCACACACGCTAATCCCTCATTGAAACATACCGTGTGCTCATTCATCCACATAACAGTTACTCGCGTTGTATTGCTCCCCAGCCATCCTTTCCCTAGTGTTGTTTCCTGGACAACTGAGACATCTGTCATACCTGAGCAATTTAAATGCAATGTTTTCCCAATCGTCACAGTCAATGTCCATTGCTCTTGATCACAACTGACGTCGCCTGAGTCCCTGTAATACAGGTTTTGTTGTTTCTTTCGGTTGGCCTGCACAGCTCTTTGTGTACGAGATACAGTTTCTCTGGCTCTTGCTCGCGGAGCATAGTAAGTCGTTGCGATCGTGATTCTCACTAGGGCTATCCACACCCTTGCGCAGCTTATCATGGTACTTGTGGGTCATAAAGAGCAGATGCCCTGGGGCTGTCCGCTTATTGATTTGCGAGTTTCTTCAACTGTGACCAGTGCCTCCACCGCCCTTGTCCACATATCTCCACGCACTCGCATGTATCGCTAGTGAGTAATTAACGTACGGCCCCTCCCATCTAGGGGAGAACCCAGTTTCCTTATTAATCATCTTAACCATCACCCTTTCTCCCGCCTGGAGCACTTCAACTGGTGATCCCAAGTCCTGCTGTTTATCCAAGCAATCTTGTTGATCCCTAACCTCTTGCTGCATCCCCTTGAGTTGCTCACTGAGCTCCATGATATGCCGCCTGATCCTGTCCTGGAGGGATCCCAGATAGGCCCCACGAGTCACAATCCCCTCCAGTAAGCTCATGGCTCCCCCAGTCACCAACTCGTATAGTGCGAGTCCGGCTGTTCGGTTCGGGGTGGCACACAAGCCGCAACAAAATTGTTGGCAACAGGTCTGCCCAGGATTGACCGGTCTATTGGATCGCCTTAGCCAGAGATATTTTAAGGGTTCTATTCATCCATTCCACCACTCCCGAACTCTGCGGGTGATATGGTATGTGGAATTTCTGCTTGATCCCCATTACCTTACACACCTCTTTTAATACCTTTCCCGTGAAGTGTGTACCCTGATCTGAATCTATCTGAACTGGTTCCCCACCGGGGAATGACTTCCTTGGCCAATATCCTGGCAACAGTTGTTGCTGTACAGTCGCGGGTGGCGGATGCCTTCACTCACCTAGTGAACTGATCCACTATAACTAGACAGTATTTCTTACCATTACATGCTATAACGAGTGACCCAGTGAAGTCAATCTGAATATTTTCCCACGGGCCCTGTGGACGGGGCTGCTGGCTCATTCTTATCTTTACTGCCCTTCCTGGGTTGTGTTGCCCGCATGTAATACATTTCTGACAGTACTTGGCCACCTGGCGTCCCAGTGCTGGCCACCACCATTATTTCTGTAAGCTCGTGATCATGGCATTGCGCCTCCTGTGATCTATGCCGTGGTGTTGTTCCATCAGCATTTTTCGAATACACTCGGGGGCTATGACTCAATCATCACACCTCCATACATCGTCTGCACCAGGATTCCTCCCAGGCACTCCCATTCTGCTTTTTCCTCTTCATCTGTATCGTCGTGTAACTGTTAAATGTCCACGTCCTTCTCCCCCGATTGCTAGCGCACAAACAGATTCTGGGTCTGGGTCCAGAGACTCAGCTGCTTCGTGAGCAGCTATGTCCATGGCCTCATTTCCTTTCTGTACTTCGCTAACCACTTCCTGGTAAGGTTTCCCCTTCATCACCGCCACTTGGATGGATTTTGTAGAGACATCCAGCAGTAGTTTGATTCTTCCTTCATGTTTAATTGCCTGTGGAGTCCTCCCATTCCAGCATGCTATAATTGTGGCGTTCTTCTTGCTCCAGACATCCTTCTGCAGAGTTTTCACCAGTGTCTCGCACAATTTTAAGGAACTCGCCTTTTATTATTTTCCTTTCAATTTGGTAAACATCTCATATTGGGAACTAGGGACATTCACACTTTGAAATAACCAGAATTTCATCATGGCCACAATGATAGTTCGGTTTTCATTGGTTAATTAACCTTAACAATTCCAATTAAATTCAGACCAATATTTTTTTTCATAGCCAATATGTTATTAACTAAATACAATATAGGGCAGATAAAATAAAACAACATAACACAGTAATTTTATGTCAGTTTCCGTATTCTTTCTTCGGATGTCTTTCCAATAAACTCTTAAAAAATACTGAATTAATTTTTGTATTTAACACACTTCACACATTTTACACAAAAGGGAAAAGAGGGTGGAGCTTCCCCTAGCTGGTAGCTCCGAGAAATTTATGCAGGCTTTTTTTTAAAAAAAGGAACACTAAAGAAGACAGTGCTTTTTAAACATTCAAATTGATTTGCTTGCAATAACCAAATTGAAAAGACAGTGGTTTGTTACGATTGAAATTGATTTAAAACAAGACCACACATTTTCTTTTGTAATCCAATTAAAAGGTTCAATTTGGTTTTTTTTAGCAACTGTAACTTCAAGGCTGAAGTTTTATTTTTTGTTAAACAATCCGTCTTTTGTGCATTTCATGGCTCCATGAATCATAATCAAAATAAATCCGCACCTGCGTTTCTAACTTAAAATCGTGTTCAATTCTAGGTACACAATGAACATTGTAACACTCAATTTATTCATATATTCCCAGATCCAGTACAACATTACAAAAGGTTAAAAAAGCTTTCAGCTCCATGTCCGAAAAGTAGGGGAGCAAAAATAAACATACAGATTCTTCTTTCTTTTCAAAAGACAGGCTTTCAGACAAATGAAAAGCTTCTGTGTCAGTTTTATTTTCTTTTTTTTATTAGTTTTTTCTTTCAGCAACTTATAAAATAAAACAAAATAAAGGGGGACTAGCAACTATGTGATGTTCCCGAGGAGTCATCATATTCAGTGCTGTGTAGTCGATTGTGAGACAGTATGACCTGTTTGGCTTCTTTACCGGCCGCACAGGGGAATTGGTACTGGCTACAACCTCCTTCAAAACCCCATCCGTCACCAATTCCCATTCTATCTGAGTCACTTCTTCATGTGCCTCAGGCTGTATCAGTTATTGTTTGTGCACTTTGTGTTCTGGCCCCGGGACTTTAATGGATTCCATTTTCACAAGACCACAGTCTTGTTTTGTCCTAGCCCATGCCTCAGGTAGGCTGGCACATATCCCCCCAGCCCCCGCGCCCCCTCCCACTGACCGTCCTTGGCCCAATCCCTGGTCAGAACCTGCACATTACCAATGTGGGCGTGGTTGTCAAGCCTCTGGACTCCCCATAAGATTGCTTTCTTATCATAGCGCAGACATTGCCACGTTATCAAACTCCGGCTTTGTCAGATTTATTTTTGGAATTAGTTTCTTGTGCTTATCTATGAAACCCCATTCATCAGACATCGCACATTAGTAGACATTGTACCCAAACTTACTTGTTTCGATCTCTAACAGACACTTTATTTGCTCGAATATCCCACTTGACTCACACTCAGCGCAATGGAGCACATTATGGAGTGATAAGCAAAATGCTCACTCAGTGATGGTCCGTCACAATCAGTGTCTCGTCCCTGGGGATATCCTGCCGACTACACCAAGTGACGTGGAGATTAAACTAATTAACCTTGACACAGTCTGTTCGGACTGAAACACAAATAGGCTTATTTTACTTGCAAGGGAGGGACGAGTCTGTAAGTCAGCCCTGACTGAACTTTCCACACCCACTCTCCCCGAACAAAGAATACACAAAGTTTTTATACAGTTAGTCAGCCTAACATGGCCGGACATTCAATACATGAGACATACATTGATTTGAATGGACACAAGCCCTTGTCACTCAAGGCAAAGATGATTTCTATCCTGCCTATTCCTGGTACTTTTCCCCTACTGTGTCTCAGGATGTTTATCACTAGGAATATTATTTATCTGATCACTCCTGTGCCTGCCTCCGATTTGACCTTTGCTCATATAGGATACCGTTTTCACTGATGTGTCGGTTTGAGACATACCATCCCCATGTTATCTCTTGTGTTAGGACAGGAGATACGCCATGTGGTCTTGGACATAGTACAGATATACAGTTCTCAACCAACCTTATTCTTGTTTCTATTTGTTTAGTTTGAAAGGGCTGCTTCTGATTTCTGCACATACACCCTTTATTCCATGTCTGATATGTCCAGTTTGACCTAATGCCCCACTTCAATACCTCTTACCAGTGATATTATAATTGTATTTGTTGCTGTCCATGAGTGCTTTTATTTGAGTGATTATTATTTGGTCATTATCACGTTGCTGTTTGTGAGAACTTGCTGTGTGCAAATTGGCTGCCGTGTTTCCTACATTACAACAGTGATTACACTTCAAAAGTACTTCATGGGCTGTAAAGTACTTTGGGACGTCCGGTGGTTATGAAAGGCACTATATAAATGTGAGTCTTTGTTTCTTGACTGCTATGTAGTGGAGACTCAGACTTGAAAATATTTGTCACCACAATTCAATTAATCATAAATATAAATCCAAATCCACTGCTCCTACATGTCAAAGGGAAGAGAAAAGACTCTTCCACAGGTTTGACCTTCTACTTAAGTAGTATGTGCTATGTTTCTATCTCTCTATTAGCTTTTAGCGCACATACTCTCTCATTCACAGACACAGTATGCCCAAACAAACAAAGGCCATGGAATTCAACTGTTTGCAATTTAAATAACGACTTTTATACAGCCACACGGGTGGTTTAATCAAAGCCAGGTCGATAATACAAGGTCATATGTCAAATCGATAGACTGATTAGAAAACAGGATATTTCTCAGGAAATCAAATCACAGATTAAATATAAGAAAAAACACATTTATTACATGAGCCATAGCTCACTGTGTGAATGATTCATTGTTCTTACAATTTTAAACCAAGAGTTGTGTACAGACCTCCAAACAGTAGTAGTGATGTTGGGGAGGGCATCAAACAGGAAATTAGGGGTGCATGCAATAAAGGTGCAGCAGTTATCATGGGTGACTTTAATATGCATATAGATTGCGCTAACCAAACTGGAAGCAATACGGTGGAGGAGGATTTCCTGGGGTGCATAAGGGATGGTTTTCGAGACCAATATGTCAAGGAACCAACTAGAGGGGAGGCCATCTTAGACTGGCTGCTGTGTAATGAGAGAGGATTAATTAGTAATCTCGTTGTGCGAGGCCCCTTGGGGCAGAGTGACCATAATATGGTGGAATTCTACGTTAGGATGGAGAATGAAACAGTTAATTCAGAGACCATGGTCCGGAACTTAAGGAAGGGTAACTTTGAAGGTATGAGGCGTGAATTGGCTAGGATAGATTGGCGAATGATACTTAAGCGGTTGACTGTGGATGGGCAATGGCAGACATTTAGAGACCGCATGGATGAACTACAACAATTGTACATCCCTGTCTGGTGTAAAAATAAAAAAGGGAAAATGGCTCAACCGTGGCTATCAAGGGAAATCAGGGATAATATTAAAGCCAAGGAAGTGGCATACAAATTGACCAGAAATAGCAGTGAACCTGGGGACTGGGAGAAATTTAGAACTCAGCAGAGGAGGACAAAGGGTTTGATTAGGGCAGGGAAAATAGAGTACGAGAGGAAGCTTGCAGGGAACATTAAGACGGACTGCAAAAGTTTCTATAGATATGTAAAGAGAAAAAGGTTAGTAAAGACAAACGTAGGTCCCCTGCAGTCAGAATCAGGGGAAGTCATAATGGGGAACAAAGAAATGGCAGACCAATTGAACAAGTACTTTGGTTCGGTATTCACTAAGGAGGACACAAACAACCTTCCGGATATAAAAGGGGTCAGAGGGTCTAGTAAGAAGGAGGAACTGAGGGAAATCCTTATTAGTCGGGAAATTGTGTTGGGGAAATTGATGGGATTGAAGGCCGATAAATCCCCAGGGCCTGATGGATTGCATCCCAGAGTACTTAAGGAGGTGGCCTTGGAAATAGTGGATGCATTGACAGTCATTTTCCAACATTCCATAGACTCGGGTTCAGTTCCTATCGAGTGGAGGGTAGCCAATGTAACCCCACTTTTTAAAAAAGGAGGGAGAGAGAAAACAGGGAATTATAGACCGGTCAGTCTGACATCAGTAGTGGGTAAAATGATGGAATCAATTATTAAGGATGTCATAGCAGCGCATTTGGAAAGAGGTGATATGATAGGTCCAAGTCAGCATGGATTTGTGAAAGGGAAATCATGCTTGACAAATCTTCTGGAATTTTTTGAGGATCTTTCCAGTAGAGTGGACAAGGGAGAACCAGTTGATGTGGTATATTTTGACTTTCAGAAGGCTTTCGACAAGGTCCCACACAAGAGATTAATGTGCAAAGTTAAAACACATGGGATGGGGCTAGTGTGCTGACATGGATTGAGAACTGGTTGTCAGACAGGAAGCAAAGAGTAGGAGTAAATGGGTACTTTTCAGAATGGCAGGCAGTGACTAGTGGGATACCGCAAGGTTCTGTGCTGGGGCCCCAGCTGTTTACATTGTACATTAATGATTTGGACGAGGGGATTAAATGTAGTATCTCCAAATTTGCGGATGACACTAAGTTGGGTGGCAGTGTGAGCTGCGAGGAGGATGCTATGAGGCTGCAGAGTGACTTGGATAGGTTAGGTGAGTGGGCAAATGCATGGCAGATGAAGTATAATGTGGATAAACGTGAGGTTATCCACTTTGGTGGTAAAAACAGAGAGACAGACTATTATCTGAATGGTGACAGATTAGGAAAAGGGGAGGTGCAACGAGACCTGGATGTCATGGTACATCAGTCATTGAAGGTTGGCATGCAGGTACAGCAGGCAGTTAAGAAAGCAAATGGCATGTTGGCCTTCATAGCGAGGGGATTTGAGTACAGGGGCAGGGAGGTATTGCTGCAGTTGTACATGGCCTTGGTGAGGCCACACCTGGAGTATTGTGTACAGTTTTGGTCTCCTAACTTGAGGAAGGACATTCTTGCTATTGAGGGAGTGCAGCGAAGGTTCACCAGACTGATTCCCGGGATGGCGGGACTGACATATCAAGAAAGATTGGATCAACTGGGCTTGTATTCACTGGAGTTCAGAAGAATGAGAGGGGATCTCATTGAAAGTTTAAAATTCTGACGGGTTTAGACTGGTTAGATGCAGGAAGAATGTTCCCAATGTTGGGGAAGTCCAGAACCAGGGGTCACAGTCTAAGGATAAGGGGTAAGCCATTTAGGACCAAGATGAGGAGAAACTTCTTCACCCAGAGAGTGGTGAACCTGTGGAATTCTCTACCACTGAAAGTTGTTAAGGCCAATTCACTAAAAATATTCAAAAAGGAGTTAGATGAAGTCCTTACTACTAGGGGAATCAAGGGGTATGGTGAGAAAGCAGGAATGGGGTTCTGAAGTTGCATGTTCAGCCATGAACTCATTGAATGGCGGTGCAGGCTAGAAGGGCCGAATGGCCTACTCCTGCACCTATTTTCTATGTTTCTATGTTTCTATGTTTCTAAATGTTTACATGGGTCATAATGTACCAGTAGCTTGTTAGAGCAAAGCAGATTAGTGGCTTTCTCAAAAGCTCTGTCTTGAGATACACCCCACACCCAGTTCTTGCCTTTTCTTAGCAGCATGTGCACTAATAAGGTGCTCAATTTAGGTAGGAAGTTACCAAAGTAGTTGAGTAGACCCAGGAACGAATGCAACTCCACCACATTCTACGGCTTGGGTGCATTCTTGATGGCCTTGGTTTTCGCGTCCATGGGCCTGATGCCTTACTACTTGGGGGATCAAGGGGTATGGCGAGAAAGCAGGAATGGGGTACTGAGGTTGCATGTTCAGCCATGAACTCATTGAATGGCGGTGCAGGCTCGAAGGGCCGAATGGCCTACTCCTGCACCTATTTTCTATGTTTCTATGTTTAAACATTAATACCCCGCCTTCAGAATGTGTCGTATTTTCTTCATGATTCGTTGTATGTTTTGCACAGATACAATACAAATTATATTTGCTTTCAAAAGTTTTCTTGAGACTGATCACAAGATCTCCTTACCTATGAAATGTGATGCTCCATCTATCCCATCCATCCAAGGTACAAAAAAGAACATCTTGCATTTATATAGCGCCTTTCACAAACACCGGATTTCTCAAAGTGCTTACAGCCAATGAAGTACTTTTGGAGTGTAGTCACTGCTGTAATGTGGGAAACGTGGCAGGCAATTTGCGCACAGCAAGCTCCCACAAACAGCAATGTGATAATAACCAGTTCATCTGTTTTTGTTATGTTGATTGTGGGATAAATATTGGCCAGGACACCGGGGATAACTCCCCTGCTCTTCTCCAAAATAATGCCATGGGATATTTTACATCCAGCTGAGAGAGCAGAAGGGGCCTCAGTTTATCATCTCATTGGAAAGATGGCACCTCCAACAGTGCAGCACTCCATCAGCACTGCACTGGAGTGCCAGCCTAGATTTATGTGCTCAAGTTCCAGGAGAGAGACTTGAACCCACAACTTTCTGACTCAGAGGTGAGAGGCTACCCACTGAGCCACAGCTGACACAGTTGTGGGTTTTTACAGCAAGGACCAAGAAATATAAAACATAAGGAAAGATTAAACCAATTTGCATCTTTACTAAGTCTCGGCAACAGCTCTTAACATTACTGAAAGGAACGGCTTTAATAAGACATTGACTTCTTGTGAGCAATCTGTGTGCAGGCTCCTAGGCTGCAAAGTATGACTGGATCGCATACTAATGCCTGGGGTTTCTGCAGCTATTATACAGGGTACTTTGAGTGCTTTACATCGTGCTATCCTCCTGTATATAACACTTTATACCATTACCAAACATTCATAGTGAGGATGATTTTATGCCCTGCAGAACTAGTCATGATTCCTTGCAAGTTGGCCTAAAGTCATAACAATATTCAATTATATGTAAATGGTACTTTTCCACACCATTTCCTACAAAGACTGCACAGTGCACTCAGCCCCACTCACATGGAATGAGCATAAAGGGAAGCTCAAAAGAGTTCTTAAAGAAGAACGGGCTTTTTGTCTGGATTTTTCGTGACCTTTTGTTTGAGTGTTTTTCACTTTTTATATTTTCTACATTGGAACATATAGGGATGTTGTATGTTGTTGCAAAAATAGTTAACTATTGTCTGCAATGTTACCAGAAAACTACTTGTAAATTAACTATCTGAAAGAGCTCAGCAGAACAGGAAAGTGTTAAAGAGAAGATCTGAAAAGGAGTGATTAGCCTTGAGCCCAAGGAATGGTACCTAATTTCAAGATAAAGGCCCACATATCAGTTGGCCATTTAATTTAAAATTAAGGATGGGAGTTCCTTTTTTAAATACCCCAATTATAGCATTTAATGGCTGATAAGATGCATGATAAAAGAGGAGGGCGATCAGCTGGCGCCAACCTAGGCTGTTCGTACCTGCTATTATGTTACTGACTAAATTTGCCTGCCTTGGCGTACCTACCTGGCAATGACCAAGGACAACTGCCTCCACGTGCTCCAGGGCAGCAGGAAAGCAAGTACCATGCCATTTATTGCAAGGAGACCTACAGCTAGCCAGCAACATAGGCATGGCCAGTAGTAGTCAAGGTCACTGCCCCCCCTCAGCTTTTATACAGCAAGGTTCTTCCAAGTGAGCATAAAGTTCATTTGTGGCAGCAATACATTTGTTCCCACCAATGTATCAAATAGGTAGCCAACATATTAAAGCAGGGCCCCAAATACACCTTCCAGGTGAAACAGCGATTTACTTGTATTTCTTTCAATTTAGTATACTGTATTCGCTGCTCACGACGTGGTCTCCTCTACACTGGGGAGACCAGGCGTAGATTGGTTGATCGCTTTGCAGAGCACCTCTGTTCAGTCCGCAAGTGTGACCCTGAACTTCTGGTCACCTGTCACTTTAATTCTCCACTCCACTCTGACCTCGGTCTCCTACACTGTTCCAATGAAGCTCGAGGAACAGCACCTCATCTTTCGTTTGGGCACTTTACAGCCTTCTGGACTCAACATCGAGTTCAACAATTTCAGAACGCAACCACGGCTAATCTTTGGCTCCACCGCCCCCCTCCCTTCCCCCCGCCCCCCCCCGCCCCCGCCCCGAGTCTGTTTCTTTATTTTTCTCTTTGTCTGTAATGGCAGCTGGTCATTTGCCACCATTCACACCCTATCTTGACTAATGTTTTTCTAACTCCTGGCATTATCATTTCAATTTGGCCCATCATCCCTTTTGTCTCTCTAATCTCTCCCACCTTCCACCCTATCACTGACCTTCTCTTTTGTCCTTTCTTCCCCTTCCCCATTCAATGCTTGTTAAGAATGTTCTCTTTCCGAACACTCTACAGTTCTGACAAAGGATCATCGGCCCGAAACGTTAATTCAGTTTCTCTCCACAGATGCTGCCTGACCCATTGGGATTTCCAGCATTTTCGGGTTTAATTCCATATTCCAGCATTTTGCTTTTGTAACATATTATTCAGCCTGGCCAACACTTTCATTTTCTTTCCCACTGAATAGCAGCAAAAGCATAACGTACCTGTCCAATTTCAGCAAAGTGTAGATATCCCCAAAGGCAGCGGAGTCATTGATGCCAGCGATGTGGTCATCCAGACATCAGTTTCTTGTGCCTCCTTGCTCTTCCTCACCTGTGCACTGTGACTTACCCTATGCTGCCTCCTTCAGCCCACTAACCACATGAACCAAGGTGTGAGCAAACATTGGTGAGGGTGACACAGGGTTCTGTGAGGTGTCACCATCTTCTGGAGAATTGGCAGTGCTACCTTTCTGTCCTTCCAGCTGTACAATGACAGAAAATTATTTAACATTTTAATGTTTTTGTGGTTGTGTGTATGCACAAGCAAGTCTATAAAATCAACCCGTATGTGCCATTTTAGCATGCAAACAGGGAAGTAGAGAACCGAGACAATATAAGTTGAAGGAGCACAGATTACAGGGACAAAATAGAAGTAAAAAGTGTGACATCACAGCTAAGCAGGTAAGTGATTGGCTGGTTGATTGGTGAGCATTTTTCTTTTTCTTTTTTTTTCTTTTCTTATCAGTAGGAAACCTTTGACATTGTTGCCAAATTAAGTTAATCTAAGGGTTAAGTCATGGCAGGAGAGCCAAGAGCCGTGTCATGCTCCTCCTGTGCTATGTGGGAAGTCAGCGACACTTCCAGTGTCCCTGGCTACTATGTATGCGGGAAGTATGTCCAACTGCAGCTCCTGTCAGACCGCATTGCGGCACTAGACTCTGGAGCATCCGCGATGCTGAGGACGTCATGGATAGCATGTTTAGTGAGCTGGTCACACTGCAAGGAAAGGTTATACAGGCAGAAAGGGAATGGGTGACCATCAGGAAGAGCAAGGGAAGGAAGGTAGTGCAAGGGTCCCCTGCGCTATATACCATTTTGGATACAGTTGAGGGAGGTGGCTCATCAGGGGAAGGCAGCAGCAGCCAAGCTCATGGCAACAGGGGTGACTCTGCTGCACAGAAGGGCAGGAGAAAAAGTGGGAGAGCTATAGTGATAGGGAATTCTATTGTAAGGGGAATAGATAGGCATTTTTGCGGCCGCAAACGAGACTCCAGGATGGTATGTTACCTCCCTGGTGCAAGGGTCTCGGAGCGGCTGCAGGGCATTCTGGAGGGGGAGGGTGAACAGCCAGCAGTCATGGTGCATATAGATACCAAAGCTATAGGCAAAAAATGGGATGAGATCCTACAAGCTGAATTTAGGGAGCTAGGAGTTAAATTAAAAAGTAGGACCTCAAAGGTAGTAACCTCAGGATTGCTACCAGTGCCACATGCTCGTCAGAGTAGGAACAGCAGGATAGTTCAGATGAACTTGTGGCTTGAGGAATGGTGCAGGGGGGAGGGATTCAAATTTCTGGGACATTGGAACCGGTTCAGGGGGAGGTGGGACCAGTACAAACCGGACGGTCTGCACCTGGGCAGGACCGAAACCGATGTCCTAGGCAGAGTGTTTTCTGGTGCTGTTGGGGAGGGTTTAAACTAATATGTCAGGGGGATGGGAATCTATGCAGGGAGGCAGAGGGAAGTAAAATAGGGGCAGAAGCAAAAGGTAGGAAGGAGAAAAGTAAGAGTGGAGAGCAGAGAAATCAAGGGCAAAAATCAAAAAGGGCCACATTACAATATAATTCTAAAAGGACAAAGAGTGCTAAAAAAGCAAGCCTGTAGGCTCAGTGTCTCAATGCGAGGAGCATTCGTAATAAGGTGGATGAATTAACTGCGCAGATAGCTGTGAAGGGATATGATGTAATTGGGATTACGGAGACATGGCTCCAGGGTGACCAAGGCTGGGAACTCAACATCCACGGGTATTCAATATTCAGGAAGGATAGACAGAAAGGAAAAGGAGGTGAGGTAGCGTTACTGCTTAAAGAGGAGATTAATGCAATAGTAAGGAAGGACATTAGCTTGGAAGATGTGGAATCTATATGGGTAGAGCTGTGAAACATTAAAGGGCAGAAAACATTAGTGGGAGTTGTGTACAGACCACCAAACAGTAGTAGCGAAGTTGGGGATGGCATCAAACAGGAAATTAGGGATGCGTGCAATAAAGGTGCAGCAGTTATCATGGGTGACTTTAATTTATATGTAGAGTGGGCTAACCAAACTGGTAGCAATACTAAGGAGGAGGATTTCCTGGAGTTGTGTAGAAGGGATGGTTTTCTAGACCAATATGTCGAGGAATCAACCAGAGAGCAGGCCATCCTAGACTGGGTCTTGTGTAATGAGAGAGGATTAATAAGCAAACTTGTCGTGCGAGGCCCCTTGGGGAAGAGTGACCATGATATGGTAGAATTCTTCATTAAGATGAAGAGTGACACAGTTAATTTAGAGATTAGGGTCCGGAACTTAAAGAAAGGTAACTTCGATGGTATGAATCGTGAATTGGCTATGATAGACTAGCGAATGTTACTTAAAGGGTTGACGGGAGATAGGCAATGGCAGACATTTAAAGATCACAAGGATGAACTTCAACAATTGTACATCCCTGTCTGGAGTAAAAATAAAACAGGGAAGGTGGCTCAACCGTGGCTAACAAGGGAAATTAAGGATAGTGTTAAATCCAAGGAAGAGGCATATAAATTGGCCAGAAAAAGCAGCAAACCTGAGGACTGGGAGAAATTCACAATTCAGCAGAGGAGGACAAAGGGTTTAATTAGAAGGGGAAAAATAAAGTCTGAGACTAAGTTTACAGGGAACATAAAAACTGACTGCAAAAGCTTCTATAGATATGTGAAGAGAAAAAGATTAGTGAAGGCTAATGTAGGTCCCTTGCAGTCAGAATCAGGTGAATTCATAATGGGGAACAAGGAAATGGCAGACCAGTTGAACAAATACTTTGGTTCTGTCTTCACTGAGGAAGACACGAGTAACCTCCCAAAAATACTAGGGGACCGATGGTCTAGCGAGAAGGAGGAACTGAGGGAACTGAGAGAAATCCTTATTAGTCAGGAAATGGTGTTAGGAAAATTGATGGGATTGAAGGCCAATAAATCCCCAGGGCCTGATAATCTGCATCCCAGAGTACTTCAGGAAGTGGCCCTAGAAATAGTGGAGGCATTGATGGTCATTTTCCAACTTTCTATAGACTCTGGATCAGTTCCTATGGATTGGAGGGTAGCTAATGTAATCCCACTTTTTAAAAAAGGAGGGAGAGAGAAAACAATGAATTATAGATCGGTTAGCCTGACATCAGTGGTGGGGAAAATGCTGGATTCAATTATTAAAGATGTAATAGCAGCGTATTTGGAAAGCAGTGACAGGATCGGTCCAAGTCAGCATGGAATTATGAAAAGGAAATCATACTTGACAAATCTTCTACAATTTTTTGACGATGTAACTAGTAGAGTGGATAAGGGAAAGCCAGTGGATGTTGTGTATTTGGACTTTCAAAAAGCTTTTGACAAGGTCCCACACAAGAGATTATTGTGCAAAATTAAGCCCATGGTATTGGGGGTAATGTATTGATGTGGATAGAGAACTGGTTGGCAGACAGGAAGCAAAGAGTGGGAATAAACGGGTCCTTTTTAGAATGGCAGGCAGTGACTAGTGGGGTACCGCAAGGTTCAGTGATGGGATCCCAGCTATTTACAACATATATTAATGATTTAGATGAAGGAATTGAATGTAATTTCTCCAAGTTTGCAGATGACACGAAGCTGGGTGGCAGTGTGAGCTGTGAGGAGGATGCTAGAAGGCTGCAGGGTGACTTGGAAAGGTTAGGTGAGTGGGCAAATGCATGGCAGATGCACTATAATGTGGATAAGTGTGAGGTTATCCACTTTGGTGGCAAAAACAGGGCGGCAGATTATTATCTGAATGGTGACAGATTAATAAAAGGGGAGCTGCAATGAGACCTGGGTGTCATGGTACATCAGTCATTGAAAGTTGGCATGCAGGTACAGCAGGCAGTAAAGAAAGCAAATGGCATGTTGGCCTTCATAGCGAGAGGATTTGAGTATAGGAGCAGGGAGGTCTTGCTGCAGTTGTACAGGCCTTGGTGAGGCCACACCTGGAGTATTGTGTGCAGTTTTGGTCTCCTAATCTGAGGAAGGACATTCTTGCTATTGAGGGAGTGCAGCAAAGGTTCACCAGACTGATTCCCGGGATGGCAGGACTGACATATGAAGAAAGACTGGATTAACTAGGCTTATATTCACTGGAATTTAGAAGAATGAGAGGAGATCTCACAGAAAGCATATTGAATGATGGTGCAGGCTCGAAGGGACGAATGGCCTGCTCCTGTACCTATTTTCTATGTTTCTCTATCCAACCTGCACTCACCCTGCCCGTCAGTGATTGGTCTTTATGTTAGAATGATTTTCTGCATCAAGTTGTCCGTATGCCAAGAATTTCAGTTGTAAAGTTCAGTTTGAATGTGCATATAAAAGTCTGACAGGATTGGACAGGTTAGATGCAGGAAGAATGTTCCCAATGTTGGGGAAATCCAGAACCAGGAGTCATAGTCTAAGGATAAGAGGTATGCCATATAACACCGAGATGAGGAAAAACTTTTTCACCCAGAGAATTGTGAACCTATGGAATTCGCTACCACAGAAAGTTTTTGAGTCCAGTTTGTTGGATATATTCAAAAAGGAATTAGATGTGGCCCTTACGGCTAAAAGGATCAGGGGGTACGGAGAGAAGGCAGGAATGGGGTACTGAAGTTGCATGATCAACCATGATCATATTGAAGGGTGGTGCAGGCTCGAAGGGCCAAATGGCCTGCTCCTGCACCTATTTTCTATGTTTCTATATCCAACCTGCAACTCACCCTGCCTGTCAGTGATTGGCCGTTATGTTAGAGAATGATTTTCTGCATCAAGTTGTCCGTATGCCAAGAATTTCAGTTGTAAGGATCAGTTTGAATGTGCTCCGCGAAGGCACGGTAAATAAGAGTTATAAGGTGAGCACACAGGGCAGCTATGCATGCTTAGCATTTTTTTAAGGAACGTATTGTGGCAAGTATACTTGGATATTTTACCTTAAGGTCTGCCATTTTCTATATCTGTCCCTTGGGTCCTGTCGGTTCTGTATACAGTTTTAGGCTTAGCTGCCACCTTCTGCCAGGTTCCTTACCCTTCTGATCCTCTGGGGAGGATGCTTGTTAGTGCCAAATAGAGCAATCCTCCTCGCATCAACTCAAGCAGCAACATTTCTAATACCAATCATCAAAGAGAGGCTTAGGTCCACTGCATCGCTTGCCCACATGGTACAGGGTGTAATATGTCCTTACTATACAGTATAAATGCACACGAGGCCCATACTTGAGAGAATGTCACTCTGTGACCAGTAACCTTTATTTGCCAGTACTGAAGTGATGAAGGTGGGTGGAGTTTCCCCTTTTATACCTGAAAATCTAGGTTAGGAGTGTCTCCCACAAGTTCACCACTTAGTGGTCAGTGTTCTCACGGTGTACAACTTAGGTCAGTTTATACATGGATTACAATGACAGTTGAATACATGACATCACCTCCCCTCAAAGTCTTATTGGGATCACAGGTTAAGTCTCTCTGATGGTTTACGCTCCCTTGTAGAGCGCCTGAGTTGGGGCTCCGGTTGTTGGAAGCTGGCCTGAGTGTCTGCTGTTTCCGGTGCCTCAGGCCTGACTGGACTGCCCACAGTGACTGGGCTCTCCTCCACTTGGTTCCGGTGTTCGGTCACCTGTAGTGGAGTGAACTCTACATCGTGTTTTTGCTCTGCTTTTTCTATGGGGTTGCTGAATCTCCTTTTTGTTTGATCCATGTGTTTGCGGCAGATTTGTCCATTGATGAGTTTAACGACCAGAATTCTATTCCCTCTTTCGCAATCATAGTGCCTGCGAGCCATTTGTGCCCTGCAGCATAGTTGAGGACAAAGGCAAGGTCATTGACATCAATACATCGCGCCCTCGCATTCCCGTTGTTAGCGTGAATGTTTTCCTGCAAGAATCACTCGACACTCTGGGTCGGTTCCAATGCCAAAACGGCTTTTATTACGCTGGCGGGGAGAGAGCCTCTGGTCCAACTCCAGGCACTCCACTCCACCAAACAAAGAAATTCATCAATATTTATATGTTTTACAATAGTTCATTACAGTTACTCAGCCCACTTCGGCTGGACACAATCCAATCATAATGATTATAGATTACATATAGGTTTAAATGGGCCAATAGAATTAACCCGGGTACATCAGGGGGCTGCATGATCAGTTTGTGACAGTTGGGGGCGGATCCCTATCCATGTGATGCTCTCCAGGCCCCCCTTAACTTTGTTGCTCATGGATTCTGCCGGTGCCTAGCTCCTTATCTCTATGGTTGCTAGGCACCCTAAATGGGGGTCACTGACTTGAGGACATTTCGTACTAGGTACCACAGTGTTCTATATACTATCTTGTCTCAAGCTGTTGATTCAAGACATTCCTGAGACCAGGCTCTGCAGGGTAAGTGCTCAGTCAGCAGCTTTAACTAACTTGGCTAACCGAGCCCCCATCATGCTTTGCAAAGTCCCCTGGCAGCCATTTTATATTTGGCTAACATTTTAAACATACATATATTTATATATTCAGCAGGTGCCTAATGCCCTACAACACCGTCATGGTAGTCACATTGTGACCGGTGCCTACACTCAACTATTTCTTTCATGGTGGGGTGTACAAGGGATAACCTGGTTGGTTTTGAGCGTCCTTTTCATTAGCAGCTCTGCGTGTGGAACCCCTGTGAGCGAGTGTGGTCGGGATCTATTGGCCAACAGGAGGCGTGAAAAGCGGCTTTGTAGGGAACCGGCTTGGATTCTGAGCATCCCCTGTTTGATTATCTGCACTGCTCGCTCCGCCTGGCCGTTTGAGGCCGGCTTGAATGGTGCCATTCTGACATGGTTGATACCATTTCCTGCCATGAAGTCCTGGAATTCAATGCTTGTAAAGCACGGGCCACTTTCGCTGACCAAGACGTCCGGTAGACCATGGGCAGCGAACATTGCCCGTAGACTTTCTACTGTGGCAGAGGATGTGCTTGAATTGAGAATGTCACACTCGATCCATTTGGAGTAGGCATCTACTGCAACCAAAAACATTTTTCCAATGAAAGGACCTGCGTAGTCCACATGGATGCATGAACATGGCTTGGCGGGCCAGGACCAGGGGCTAGGGGGGGCTTCCCTGGGCGCATTGCCCAGCTGGGCACACGTGTTGCACCTGCGAACACAAAGTTCCAGGGTTGCATCTATCCCTTGCCACCAAACGTGTGACCTGGCAATTGCCTTCATCATGACAATGCCCGGATGCTCATTGTGGAGTTCTCTGATGAAAATCTCTCTGCCCATCTGGGGCATGACTACTCGGTTTCCCCATAGTAGGCAATCGGCCTGAATCGAGAGTTCATCCTTGCACCTGTGAAATGGTTTGAATTCCTCAGAGCATGCTCCGTACGTGGCTGTCCAGTCCCCATTCAGGACACATTTCTTGACCAAAGACAGTAGTGGGTCTCTATTTGTCCAGACTTTGATCTGACGGGCTGTCACGGGTGAGCCTTCGCTTTCGAAAGCTTCAACAGCCATGACCATCTCAGCAGCATGCTCGGTTGCCCCCTCGGTGGTGGCTAGTAGAAGCCTGCTGAGTGCATCGGCACAGTTTTCAGTGCCCGGTCTGTGCCGAATTGTATAGTCATAGGCGGCTAACGTGAGTGCCCACCTCTGTATGCGGGCCGATGCATTTGCATTTATGGCCTTGTTGTCGGCCAAAAGGGACGTTAGGGGTTTGTGATCTGTCTCCAGCTCAAATTTCCTGCCAAACAGGTACTGGTGCATTTTTTTTACAGCATATACACATGCAAGCACTTCCTTTTCGACCATCCCATAGCCCCTTTCTGCCTGGGACAAACTTCTGGAGGCATAAGCTACCGGCTGTAGCTGACCCTTGGCGTTAACATGCTGCAACACACACCCGACCCCATAGGATGATGCATCGCACGTTAAAACAAGTTTCTTACATGGGTCATATAGCGTCAACAGATTGTTGGAGCATAACAAATTTCGTCCTCTATCAAAAGCTCTTTCTTGGCTGTCCCCCCAGACTCATTCGCGACCTTTGCGTAGGAACACATATAGCGGCTCTAACAGCGTGCCCAATTTGGGAAGAAAGTTACCAAAATAGTTCAGGAGCCCCAGGAACGAACGCAGCTCCGTCGTGTTACGGGATCTGGGTGCTCTCTGGATCGCTTCTGTTTTGGACGCAGTAGGTCTGATCCCGTCTGCTGCTACCCTCATCCCCAAGAATTCTACCTCTGGAGCTAGGAAGATGCACTTCGCCTTTTTCAGTCGCAGACCTACCCGGTCCAGTCTGCGTAGCACCTCCTCCATGTTGCGGAGTTGTTCTTCAGTATCACAACCCGTGATGAGGATGTCGCCTTGAAAAACCACTGTCCTTGGAATCGACTTGAGGAGGCTTTCCATATTTCGTTGAAAGATTGCGGCGGCCGAGCGAATCCCAAACAGACATCTGTTGTACTCAAACAATCCCTTGTATGTCGTGATGGTAGTCAGCTTCTTCGACTCACTCGCCAGCTCCTGGGTCATGTAAGCTGAGGTCAGGTCCAAGTTTGAAAAAAGTTTGCCACCGGATAGCATCGCAAAGAGGTCCTCCGCTCTCGGTAGCGGGTACTGGTCTTGGAATGACACCCAATTGATGGTGGCCTTGTAATCACCACATATCCTGACCGACCTATCCGCCTTGAGCACCGGCACAATTGGGCTCGCCCAGTCACTGAATTCGACTGGCGAGATGACGCCTTCCCTCAGCAGACGGTCCAATTTGTCTTCTATCTTTTCCCGCATCATGTACGGCACCGTTCTGGCCTTGTGGTGTACTGGCCTGGCGTCCGGGTTTATGTGAATCACTAGCTTGTTCCCCATGAATGTGCCAATGCCAGGTTGAAATAGTGAGTCAAATTTGTCCAGGGCCTGTGAGCATGATATTCGTTCCACAGAAGAAATTGTATTGACATCGCCCCATTTCCAGTTCATGACAGCAAGCCAACTCCTCCCCAGCAGTGTGGGACCGTCCCCCGGGACAATCCACAGTGGCAACCTGTTCTCCGAATCTTTGTGGGTCATGACTACCGTGGCGCTGCCTAGCACCGGAATGATCTCCTTTGTATATGTCCGTAGCTGTGTGTCAATCGGCAATAATTTGGCCTCCTGGCCTTGGATGCCCACAACTTGTCGAACTGTTTGATACTCATCAGGGACTGGCTGGCCCCCGTGTCTAGCTCCATTGATACTAGGATGCCATTGAGGAGCACTTTCATCATTATCGGTTCCGTCCTGGTCTATGAACTGTATATGTGCTCCACATGAACTCGCTGAACTTCAGCTTCCAGCGATTTCCCCCAGTGTCCATTTGGCCTCGTAGAGCTTACATCGGGCCCGTCCTCCTTGTACATCAACATGGCTGGAGGCTTCCTGCATGCGCCAAGTGACTGCTGATGTTGCAGTTTCTGCAGGTATATTGATGATACCTGCAAGCTCTGGCAGTGTATTTGCATTCACACCTCCAACATGAGCCGTTGTTGGAAACAAAAGGTCCATTACCAGTCGATCGTCTCTGACTGTCTCTGTAACTGTCCTTAAACGCACCATTGACAGGTGTTGATAGCCCCATTACTGGCTGCATTTTCCCTTGCGATGGCATGAATCGCCGTTCAGCTAGCCATTGTCTCTGTTGAATTCTCCCTTTGGGTTCAACTACATGCTCGGGTATATGCGATTGGCCCTGTCTGCCTGGAGAACTGTGTCCCACATTAACAATGTTGACTCCCTGTCCATTTGCTGCATTTAAACCAAAATTTTTGTCAAACACCATTCTGGTCTCTTCCTCCCCTGAGATAATTGACTGGGCTATCATAGGTCAAGTCTTTGGTCTCAATCAGTTTCCTGAAAACCCCAGTGTGCCCGATGCCCTCAATAAAAAAGTCTCGCAGCATCTCCGCTCTGTATACATCTGGGAACTTACATAGGCTCGCCAGTCGCCGGAGGTCTGCCATGAAGTCTGGAACACTTTGCCCTTCTCGCCACCGGTGCGTGTAAAACCGGTGTCTCGCCATGTACATGCTGCTCGCCGGTTGAAAGTGTTCCCTGATCAACTTACTGAACTCTTCAAAAGTCTTGTCCGCCAGCTTCTCTGGTGCTAGAAGGTCCTTCATCAGGGAGTAGGTTCTGGATCCACAAACCGTCAGGAGATGAGCCCTGCGTTTGTCGGCCGAATCCTGTCCCAACCATTCCTTGGTGATGAAACTTTGCAGTCGTCTCTCAATAAAATCATCCCAATCATCACCAACACAGTACCTCTCATCTGTGCTGCTAGTGGCCATGCTCGCATGGTTTGAATCCCAATTTTTCGTCGCCAGTATTATGTCCTTACTATACAGTATAAATGCACACGAGGCCCATACTTGAGAGAAGATCACTCTGTGACCAGTAACCTGTATTCGCCAGTACTGAAGTGATGAAGGTGGGTGGAGCTTCCCCTTTTGGACCTGAAAGTCCAGGTTAGGAGTGTCTCCCACAAGTTCACCACCTAGTGGTCAGTGTTCACACGGTGTACAACTTAGGTCAGTTTATACATGGATTACAATGACAGTTGAATACATGACAAGGTGTAATTGAAAGCTAAATACTGCCGACGCTGGAAATCTGAAAGAAAAACAGAAAATTCTGGAAATGCTCAGCAGTAAGGCAGCATCTGTGGAGGGAGAAACAGAGTTAACCTTTCAGTTCGATGACTTTTTTTAGAGTCCAAAAAGGTTAGAGATGTAACAGGAATTAAGCAAGTACATAGCCAGGGAAACTTTACAGGACCAGCCACATAAACACTGTGACAACAAGAGCAGGTCAGAGGCTGGGTTTCTGTGGTGAGTGTCTCACCTCCTGACTCTATTTTAAGTTATTCGTTCATGGAATGTGGGTGTTGCTGGCAAGGTCAGCATTTATTGCCCATCCCTGTTGCCCTTGAGAAAGTGGTGGTAAACTGCCTTCTTGAACTGCTGTTCTTGTGGCTTGCTGGGCCATTTCAGTGGGCAGTTAAGAGTCAAACACAGTGCTGTGGGTCTGGAGTCACATATAGGCCGGACCGGGTATGAGCAGCAGATTTCATTCACCAAAGGACATTAATGAACCAAATGGTTTTTTATAACAATCCAGTAGTTTCATGGTTACCATTACTGATACTAGCTTTTTATTCCAGATTTATTTTAAATTAACTGAATTTAAACTCCCCAAAGCCTTTCCACCATCTACAAGGCACAAGTCAGGAGTGTGATGGAATACTCTCCACTTGCCTGGATGAATGCAGCTTCAACAACACTCAAGAAGCAGCCCGCTTGATTGCTACCCCCATCCACCACACCTTCAACATTCACTCTCTCCACCACCGGCGCACCCTGGCTGCAGTGTGCACCATCTATAAGATGCACTGCAGCAACTCGCCACGGATTCTTCGGCAGCATCTCCCAAACCCGCGACCTCTACCACCTAGAAGGACAAGGGCAGCAGGCACATGGGAGCACCATCACCTGCAAGTTCTCCTCCAAGTTACATACAATCCTGATTTGGAAATATATCGCCAATCCTTCATCGTCGCTGGGTCAAAATCCTGGAACTCCCTCTCTAACAGCACTGTGGGAATACCGTCACCACACAGACTGCAGCAGTTCGAGAAGGCGGCTCATCGCCACCTTCTCAAAAGCAATTAGGCATGGGCAATAAATGCTGGTCTTGCCAGCGAAGCCCACATCCCGGAATGAATTTTTTTAAAGCGGGGACTGGAGGAAAGAACAAAATGGAAGGTCTGTAATAGGGTGGAAGGCAGGAGTGATTAAATAACAAAAGGGATGATGGTGCAAGGCAAAAGTAAATGGTAATGGGACAAGTCCAGAAACAAAAGATGAGGTGCAAATGGGAATAACAGAATCAGTGCCAATAGCTGCTGTCTGAAAAATGGGGCAGAGGTTATAAGCTGAAATTGTTGAATTAAATTTTGAGTCTGGAAGGCTGTAAATTGCCTAATTAAAAGATGAGGTGCTGTTCCTCAAGCTTACATTGAGCTTTATTGGAACAGTGCAGGAAGTCGAGGAAGAAGAGGGCACAGTAGGGATCTGGCGGATAATTAAAATGACAAGCGACCAGAAGCTCGGGGTTACGCTTGAGGACTGAATGGAGGTGTTCTGCAAAGCAGCCACTCAATCTGCATTTGGCCTTCCCAAAGTAGTGGAGACCCCATAGTGAGCAGCGAATACTGTATATTAGATTGAAAGAAGTACAAGTAAATTGATGTTTCCACTTGTCATGTATGTATTTTTGGATCACTAGCCACTAGATGGCGTCACTGTTGGAGACCATTGGGCTGCACGCACGTGTGTGCAGCCCAAGTATAAAAGGCCAGCCATTTTGTAGATTAGTCACTTTGTGCCTTAATATAGCAAAGCCAAGGTCATACCACTTGGAGTAAAACAATACTCAGTCTAACAGTTATTGCATACACAACATTTGGCGACAAGGGAACAAGAACCTTTGCAAAAATAGCACAATTGAATTGTTGGAGAGAGAAGATTGTGCAGACTTTGTGAACCGTTTGAGCCAGTTCTTTGTGGCCAACAAAATGGAGGAGGTCGGTGACGCAGATCAGCAGCGGGCATTGTTTTTCACGGTTTGCAGTCCAAAAATTTATGGTCTGATAAAGAATCTACTCCTGCCTGTGAGTCCAACAGAGAAGACCTATGAAGAATTGTGTACACTGGTACAGGACCACCTTAAGCCAGACGAAGGGATCATCATCTCGAGATAGAGATTTTACATGCACGTTCACTCAGAAGGCCAGAATGCGGCGGAATTCATTGCCGACCTGAGACGTCTAGCGGGACCGTGTAAGTTCGGGGCTGTGTTGGCAGACATGCTGTGGGACTTCTTTGTAATCAGCATCAACCACGAGGTGATCCTGCGTAAAGTACTGGCGGTGGAGATGTTGGACTTGAACAGGGCCATCACGGCGCTCAGTCATGCATTACAACGGATAGAAGTCTAAAGCAGATAACAGCGAAAAGTCAAAACTCAGCAAATACTGTAAATATGATTGATTCGGCGTTCGGCAGAGCAGCACATGGCAGGGCCTACCCAACTGCGTAAGCGAAACCTGTGGCTGCCCAGAGTCTGCCAGTAGGAATGCATCCAATTTCTCCATGTTGGCGTTGTGGGGGAAATCACCGGTACCAGCAGTGCCGATTTAAGCAATATAATTACAAAGGCTGTCTGAGAGTGGGGCATCCCCAGTGCAAGTGTCCGCATATGAGCAAGCGTACTTCGACACATCACGTGGAGGATGCTGGTCAGACTAGCTCAGATCCGGATACGCAATCCGAGATACCAGAGGAGGAAGTGTATGGACTGTACTTGTTCCTAACTAAGAGCAAACCAATAATGATTAACGTGAAATTTAATGGGGTGCCGGTATCGATGGAACCGGACACGGGGGCGAGTCAATCGATAATGAGGCAGAGGGCATTCGAAAAGCTGTGGGATACTAAGGCTGTGAGGCCCAGGCTGAGTCCAGTCAATGCCAAGTTGCGCACGTACACCAAAGAACTCATAACGGTGATTGGCAGTGTCACAATTAAAGTGTCGTATGAAGGTGCGGTTCACGAGTTACCGCTATGGATTGTCCCAGGCAATGGCCCAACGCTGTTCAGCAGGAACTGGCTTGAAAAAATCAGATGCAATTGGAATGACATCAAGGTGTTGTCGTCGGAGAAAGATACATGTACCCAAGTACTCAGCAAGTTCCCCTCGCTGTTCGAACCAGGAGTCGGCAACTTCACGGGAGCCAAGGTGCAGATCCACGTGGACTCGGAGGCAAGACCCATCCATCATAAAGCTCAGGCAGTGCCGTATATGATGAGGAAGAAGGTCGAAATTGAGCTGGACAGACTGCAGTGTGAAGGGATTATATCACCGGTTGAATGGGCCAGCCCCATTGTTCCTGTGCTGAAAAGTGATGGCACAGTCAGAATCTGTGGAGACTACAAGGCTACGATCAACAGGGTTTCAAAACAGGATCAGTACCCATTACCGAAGGCTGATGACTTGTTTGCAATGCTAGCCGGGGGGGGGGATGTCATTCACCAAACTGGACTTGACGTCGGCCTACATGACACAGGAGCTGGTCAAGACGTTGAAGAGACTTACGTGCATTAACACACATAAAGGACTGTTTATTTATCATAAGTGCTCTTTTGGAATTCGCTCGGTTGCAGCAATATTTCAGATGAAAATGGAGCATCTACTAAAGTCAGTTCCCAGAACCGTCGCATTCCAAGATGACATCCTGATCACAAGTCGTGACTCCGCGGAACATCTGAACAACCCAGAAGAGGTTCTACATCGTCTGGACAAAGTGAGACTCAGAATGAAACGCTCAAAGTTTGTCTTCATGGCACCAGAGGTTGAATTGCTGGGGAGGAAAATTGCTGCTGATGGCATCAGGCCCACGGACACGAAAACCAAGGCCATCAAGAATGCACCCAAGCTGCAGAATGTGACGGAGCTGCGTTCTTTCCTGGGTCTACTCAACTACTTCCGTAACTTCCTACCTAAATTGAGCACCTTATTAAAACCACTGCACATGTTGCTAAGAAAAGACGACAACTGAGTGTGAGGTGCGTCTCAAGACAGAGCTTTTGAGAAAGCCACTAATCTGCTTTGCTCTAACAAGCTACTGGTACATTATGACCCACATATTGGCCTGTGATGCCTCGTCATATGGAATTGATTGTGTACGCCAATAAGCTAATGAGTCGGGTAAACTTCAACCAGTCGCGTATGCTTCAAAAAGTTTGTCTAAAGCGGAAAGAGCCTACAGCATGGTAGAGAAACAAGCACTAGCCTGTGTGTATGGGGTTAAAAAGATGCATCAGTACCTATTTGGTCTTCGATTTGAACTGGAGACAGATCACAAGCCGCTCATTTCACTGTTCTCTGAAAATAAAGGTATCAATACCAATGCTTCATCCCGCATCCAGAGGTGGGCGCTGAAATTATCCGCTTATGATTATGTCATTCGCCATAGACCTGGCATCGAAAATTGTGCCTATGCTTTGAGCCGTCTGCCGTTGCCCACACTGGAGGTGGAAATGCCACAACCAGCAGACCTATTGTTAGTTATGAATGCTTTTGAGAGTGAAGGAACCCCTGTCACGGCTCAACAAGTTAAGACCTGGACCAGCCAGGACCCGATTTTATCAGTGGTGAAGAGTTGCATCCTCAAAGGTGATTGGTCTGCCATACCCAAGCAAATGTGTGAGGAGACCAAACCTTACATTCGTCACAAAGATGAACTGTCTATTCAGTTGGATTGTGTACTGTGGGGTAATCATGTTGTTATGCCCAAGAAAGGGAGAGAGAAATTTGTACGTGAGCTACATAGCACACATCCCGGCATTGTAATGATGAAAGCCATCACCAGGTCTCATGTATGGTGGCCGGGAATTGACTCTGAGCTGGAATCATGTGTGCATCAGTGCAACACTTGCATGCAGCTCAGCAAAGCATCAGTGGAATCACCGCCGAGTCTGTAATCGTGACCGTCGAAACCATCGTCCAGGATCCACATAGACTTTGCAGGCCCCTTCCGGGGGAAAATGTTTTTAGTTGTGGTGAATACATATTCAAAGTGGATAGAATGTATAATCATGTCATCCATCATCATCATCATAGGCAGTCCCTCGGAATCGAGGAGGACCTGATTCCACTCCCAAAGTGAGTTCTTTGATGGCTGAACAGTCCGATATGAGAGCCATAGACCCTGTTACAGGTGGGACAAACATTCGTCGGGGGAAGGGATCAGTAGGGCTGGTTTGCCGCGTGCTCCTTCTGCTGCCTGTGCCTGGCCTCTTCATGCTCCTTGCATCAAGACTGAAAGAGCTCAACGCCCCCCTGGATGGACTTTCTCCATCTCGGGCAGTCTGCTGCCGGGTCTCCCAGGTGTCAGTGGTGATGTCGCACTTTACCAGGGAAGCTTTGAGGGTGTCCTTATAACGTTTCCGCTGTCCTCCTTTGGCTCATTTACCATGAAGGAGCTCCGCATAAAGCATTTGCTTCGGGAGTCTCGTATCTGGCATGCGTACTATGTGGCCTGCCCAGCGAAGCTGATCGAGTGTGGTCAGTGCTTCAATGCTGGGGATGTTAGCCTGGTCGAGGACACTGATGTTGGTGTGCCTGTCCTCCCAGGGGATTTGCAGGATCTTGCGGAGACATCGTTGCTGCTTTATCTCCAGCGACCTGAGGTGCTTTCTGTACATCGTCCATGCCTCAGACCCATACAGGAGGGCGGGTATTACTACAGTGCTGTAGTCTGAGAGTTTGGTGGTAGATTTGAGGGCCTGGTTTTCGAACACTCTTTTCCACCTTCTGCTGAAGGCTGCGCTGGCGCACTGGGGGTGATGTTAAATCTCCGCATCAATGTCTGCCTTTGTTGATAAGAGGCTCCCGAGATATGGGAAACGGTCCACGTTGTCCAGGGCCGCACCGTGGATCTTGATGATTGGAGGGCAGTGCTGTGCGGCGATGACAGGCTGGTGAAGGACCTTTGTCTTACGGATATTAAGTGTAAGGCCTATGCTTTCATATGCCTAGTGAATACATTGACTATATCCTGAAGTTCAGCTTCTGAATGTGCACAGATGCAGGCATTGTCCGCATACTGCAGCTCAATGACCGAGGTTGGGGTGATCTTGGACCTGGCCTGGAGGCGGCTTCCCACTGATTCTGTAGTTTAATTCAACTCCAGCGGGGAGCTTGTTGATTGTAAAGTGGAGCATGGCGGCAAGGAAGATTGAGAATAGGGTTGGAGCGATAACGCAGCCCTGTTTGACCCCGGTCCAGATGTGGATTGGGTCTGTAATGGATCCGTTGGTAAGGATCACGACATGCATGTCATCATGAAGCAGGCGAAGGATGTTGACAAAGTTTTGGAGGCATCTGAAACGGAGGAGGACGCTCCATAGACCCTCACAGTTGACAAGTGTCAAAGGCCTTTGTAAGATCGAGAAAGGCCATGTATAAGGGCTGGCGCTGCTCCCTGCATTTTTCCTGCAACTGGCGCGCTGCAAAGATCATGTTTACTGTGCCCCGTAGGGGACGAAATCCACATTGTGATTCCGGGAGGAGCACCTCGGCCCAAAGAGAAGACGATTGAGGAGAACTCGAGCGACAACTTTCCTAGTGGCTGAAAGCAGGGAGACTCCCCTGTAGTCGGACGTCCCCCTTTTTAAAAATGGTCACAATCACTGCTTCTCTGAGATTTCCTGGCATGCTCTCCTCCCTCCAGATGAGAGAGATGAGGTCATGTACCTGAGCCAACAGCATCTCTCCGCCATATGTTAGCGCCTCAGAAGGGATTCCATCTGCTCCCATAGCCTTCTTAAGCTGTTTTATGGCTTTGCCTACCTCGTGCAATGTTGGGTTTTCACTGAGTTGGTGGCGGGTGGCATGCTGCGGGATGGAATCGAGAACACTCGAGTCAAAGGCAGAATCTTGATTGAGGAGATCTTCAAAGTCCTCCTTCCATCAGGCGCTGACAGCCTCAGTGTCCTTGATGACTGTTTCCCCGTTCTTGACCCGGAGTGGGGTGAAGCCTTGGGAGTTTGGGCCGTAGGTGGCCTTGACTGCAGTGAAGAATCCTTGCATATCATGACTGTTGGCCAGTTGTTGTATCTCCTGTGCTTTCTCCATCCGCCACCTGTTCTTTAGGTCCCAAGTTTTTTGTTGGACCTGAGCCTTGAGCTGTCTGTAATGATGTTTTGCAGCTCCAGAGTTGGGCTGTTGCTTGAGGCTCAGAAATGCTTTGCACTTGCGATCTATTAGTTCTTCGATCTCCTGATCATTTTCATCAAACCAGTCCTGATGTTTTCTGGTTGAGTGACCAAGTGTCTCTTCACAGGCACTGGTTATAGAGGCCTGGAGGGCAGACCAAGCGCTATGGGGATTCAGCATCTTAGGGTCATCAAGGCACACCAGATTGGCTATGAGGTACTGGCTGTATAGGGCTCTCTTAACTGGGTCTCTAAGTGCACCAGCATTAACTTTTTTGCCGAACTGCTTCTGCTGTCCCCTCTGCTTTGGGGCAATGTTAATGTTGATGATGGATTGGATTAGGCAGTGGTCCATCCAGCACATCCACAGCTACCATTGAGAATCTCAGTATCATGTTCGCAACACATGGTCTGCCTGACATCGTTGTTAGCGACAAAGGATCGTGCTTCACCAGTCAGGAGTTTCAAGAGTTCATGAAATTCAATGGTATCAAACATGTAAGGTCAGCACTGTTCAAACCTGCATCCAATGGGCAAGCAGAACATGCTGTCCAAATCATAAAGCAGAGTATGAAAGAAGTAACCCAAGGATCACTGCAGACCTGCCTGTCATGCATACTGCTGAGTTACAGGACAAGACCACACATGCTTCCGGGGCTCTCGCCTGCTGAACTAATGATAAAGAGAGGTTTTAAGACCAACTATCTCTTGTACACCCTGACTTGAATAATTATGTTGAATATAGAAGACAAAGTCAGCAAGGGTATCATGATTGCGCAGCTGTGTCATGCGATATTTTTGTAAATGATCCTGTATATGTTCTGAATTATGGTCAGGGTCCCAAGTGGATCACTGGTACTGTCATGGCCAAGGAGGGCAACAGAGTATTTATTGTCAAGCTCAACAATGGGCAAACATGCAGGAAACATATGGATCAAACAAAGCTGTGGCACACAGATGAACCGGAATAGTCGGAGGAAGAGACAATCGATGACCAACCAACCTACCCCCAGTCATCAGTGGACTCAGTGGTCATTTGTAAATCAGGATTTTCAATCACTGACATGTTCAATGAAAATGGATTTTCAATCCCTGACATGTCCATTGCCACTCCCACCAGATCAGCCACCCAGCCACCAGTCACAACAGACTCTGAACACTCACCCAAGGCTGGAGTTGAACTGAGACGGTCAACCCGGGAGCATAAAACACCGGACCGTTTCAATTTGTAAAAGACTGTGTTAATATCTCAGAGGTGGGGTATTGTCATGTATGTACTTTTGGGATCACTAGCCACTAGATGGTGTCACTGTTGGAGGCCATTGGGCTGCACGCACTGGTGTGCAGCCCAAGTATAAAAGGCCAGCCATTTTGTATATTAGTCACTTTGGGCCTTAATAAAGCAGAGCCAAGGTCAAACTTCCTGGAGTTAAACAGTACTCGATCTAACAGTTATTGCATACACAACACACCTGGAAGGAGTGTTTGGGGCCCTGGACAGTGGGAAGGAAGGAGGTAAAAGGGCAGGTGTTGCATTTCCTGCGCTTGCATGCTAGGCGTAGTGAGAAGGGGAGGCTGTGTTGAGGGGAATGGCCCCTTTGGAATGCTGAAAGGGGAGGGGTAGATGTGTTTGGTGGTGGCATTACACTGGAGGTGGTGGAAATGGCGGAAATGGCGGATCTATTGATCATGGAGCCTGGGGACATGGAAGGTGAGGACAAGGGAAACCCTATCGTGGTTCTGGGAGGGAGGGGAAGCAGTGAGAGCAGATATGCTTGGGTGACACCAGTAGCGTGTGCGAGTTGGCTGGTTAATGTCTTCCGGAGGAATCTTCACATGAAAAAAATGGACGGGTGGAGGCGAGATGAAGAAGTAACAGTTTGTAAAAATCTAAAGCCCGATCCCCAACCCGTCCACTTTCACCTTTTACTCAGGCGGGACAGGGAACGGGCAGCCAACCCGCTACCAGGAGGCGGATTAGCATTTTAAATATTATATGAGGTTTAACTACCAGGTGTGGAGGAACTTGAAATCACCACTGATGGGGTTTTAATGGTTCACAGAATGATCTAAACAGCTTCCTTTGTCTAAAGCTAGAGTGGTATGCATGACACATTATTCTCCAAATTGCTTCATCTGACTTTATTACTTATCCTCCCTTGTTGTAGGAATCCAGCCCTTCTTTGATGAAACAGTCACGATTCCTGGAACGTAACAGATCTTCTTGGTTTTGTTTGACAAATTTGCTTCTTCTGCCAAAAAGATATTACATATTGTTCAGCCTTATTCTTGGAAATGGCTTAACCCTCCAGGGCCTATACCACCTCATTCACTCTCATTGCAGATAGAAGTGACTCAGCTTGTATGCATGCTAGGGTCCTCATAGCTACAGTATAATGGTCCCAAGTTTCCACATGATTTGCTCCTGATTTTTAGGAGCAACTGGTGTAGAATGGAGTATCTTAGAAATCGTAATTCTCGTCATTTAGTTTGCTCCAGTTCTAGTCAGTTAGAACAGTTTCACTTTGGAACAGAATTTTTTTTTCAAAAGGGGGCGTGTCCGGCCACTTACGCCTGTTTTCAAAGTTTCGTCAGTGAAAACTTACTCCAAACTAACTTAGAATGGAGTAAGTGAAGATTTTTGTACGCTCGAAAAAACCTTGTCTACACTTTAGAAAATCAGGCGTAGGTTACAAATCAGGCGTAGGGAATGGTGGGGGGGGGGGGGCGGGGTTTAAAGGGAAGTTTACAAACATTAAACACTTCAGTTTTACAAATAAAGAGCCATCATCAATAATTAATGATAAATACATCAATAAATCAACCAATAAATCAATCAAAAATAATTAATAAGAAATAATTTTTTTTTTAAATCAATAAATAAAACATTTTCTACTTACCGACTGCAGCACCGGGAGCCCTCCAACAGCGTGCTGGGATGCCGCCCCCCCCCCAGTGTGTCTCTGTCAGTGTCTCTATCTCTCTGTCTGTCTGTGTCTCTCATTCTCTGTCTGTCAGTGTCTGTGTTTCTGACAGCGAGGGGAGGGGGAGGAAGGGGGTAAAGGGAGAGAGGAGGGGGAGCAGAGGGAGGGAAGGGGGAGGAATGGGGAGGGATGGGGAGAAGGGGGAGGGGGGGAGAAGGGGGGAGGGGGGAGAAGGGGAGGGGGAGAAGGGGATGGGGGGGAAAAGGGGATAAAGGGGAGAAGGGGAGAAAGGAGATGGGGGAAAGGAGATGGGGGAAAGGAGATGGGGGAAGAGATGGGGGTGGGGAGGAGATGGGGGGAGGAGATGAGGGGGAAGGAGATGGGGGGGAAGGAGATTGGGGGGGGGAGCGGGAGTCGGGTCGGGTCCAGTCGGGGGGGGGGGCGCGGGAGCGGGAGTCGGGTCGGGTCCAGTCAGTGTGGGGGGGGGGAGCGGGAGCAGGAGTCGGGTCCGGTCCGGAGGCGGGAAGCGGGAGTCGAGTCGGGTCGGGAGGAAGCAGGAGCTGGCCATGGGAGGCGCCTTATTCACGCAGCCCCAGTGAGGCCATTGGGCCAGGGCTAGGGGCTGCGTGCTTCGGGCCCCTCCCACACAGTTTCGGGCGCCTGGAGCTACTGCACTTGCGCGCCCCACTGTAGCGCGCATGTGCAGAGGTCCCGGCACTGTTTTTGGCGCAGGGACCTGGCTCCGCCCCCTACAGCTCCTGCTGCGCTGCGCCGAGGGCCAGAGGACGTGCTGGGAGGTGGGGAATACGGAGGTTTTTTTAGGCGCACTTTGTGGCGTGAAAAACGGGCGTCCAGGTCGGGACTGCGCCGTTCTAGGCGCGGCTCGAAACTTGGGCCCAATGTGTTTATTTACCTAAGGGTTTGTTCACAACTTTTATAATTTATTCCCTTCTCCACACAATTCCTTAACTGCTTTGTGCTTTTATTCTTCTGTTTTCAGAGATTTTTTTAAAAATTAGTTTGTATTTAATTGTTCTGAACTTGCCAAATAAAATCTCGTTTCTTTACCCTTTTCTATAAGTTTGTCCTTTTATGGCTTGAAATGAACTTGACTCATCCTTGCCAATATTTTTCATATGCATGGTTTTTATCAGGACCCACCCACAATAAGAAGGAGGACCATATAAGGAGTGTCTGAAGGACTGAGTAAAGATAGCACTGCGGAACAACAGCAAAACACAGAGAGTTCGACATTGTTGGGCAAGTCATCGAGATGCCGAATTCACAGAGCAAATCTTATCTGGCGTGGTCCATCTTTAATTTGCTGTGTTGCTGTTTTCCCCTTGGAATAGCGGCAGTGATTTACTCCTGTCAGGTTAGTATCCATGGGGGTCTGACTTTTCAGAATTTGAGAAAGTTATTATGAAAAGAAGATGGAAATTTATACAGGACGTATTATTCTGCATATGTCACATTTAAACAAACAAAAAAATAAGCCTATGTGCATTTACTGTTATTTATTATAGTATGTTATTTTCTAAATTAATCAAAGTACAAAACAAAGTTAATAGTTCTTGTCCAACTATTGCATCAGTTTCCTCTTATTGTATTTGGGCATCTTTAAATCTTTTAAATTATCAGGTCTTGTTTACTCAATCGTTACATGTTGTATCCTGTAAAATGCATCTCCAGCAACATAATCAAAACCTCGTCTATAAATGCAACTGGAACAAAAGCATGTTGAATATAAATCACTGTTCGATGCAATGTCTCAAATCAGCTTGTCATAAAATGTATTGCTATAACATTTTAACAGTGTTCAGGCCATTGAGATTACGTTATAGAATCTAACTGGAAGCCTTGTTATAACAAATCTTGTTCTTGCAAACTTTCTGTTGTAACAAACTATCTGTCCAGCAGGAAATTTGTTAAGGAAAAGAATTCAAAGTTCTTCGACAGCTACATTTCTAACGCATAAAGTGGATGGATTAATTATTTAATGTTTTTAATAAATGTTAACTACTGCTTGCAGGCTAAAAATGCCATTGAACTGGGAAACACTGAAAAAGCCAGGAGCACATCCTCCACTGCCAAAAAATTGAACATAGCGGCAACAGTACTTGGAATCATTCTATTAATTGTACTCATTGTTATTGTTGTTGTACAAAAGCAACATTAAAATGCTTTGCAGATTGGCCAAGGAAACCATTTTTATTTGGAAAAATGTCTAGTAGAATAACAATCAATTCATTTCTTAACACCATCAAATAACTTTGTGCTGTGTAATGTATTGAACTGCAAACTTCTGATTTTTAAAATTTGACTGTTGTTTGTTGTCATTCTGTACTTGCATAAAATGCATCTGCATCTGTTAAATTGTCAATCCACCTGGCTACATAATGTTAATATGACTTCAAAACGTTTACTATTATATCATTATATGTAGCCACTATTGGCAATGAGTTAACATGTCCGTTAAAATGTTACACAGAGGAATATCATTTGAATGTCGCTTACTCGTATCAAATTTTGTAGTCGAGTATCCCGCATTTGGGGACATCGCCGGCATCAGCACACCCGAAGTGCAATGGGCTAGCCTCGTCCTGGAAAACCACCTTCTTGATCATGGTTACTCCCCTGCCAAGCTTACTCTCATCATCACCTATAATAGATTTAATTGATATGGGTACAGAATATTCAGTGTATCGTACAAGTTACTTGATGTAAACATATACAGAATGATTATAATAAATACTTGATTTGTATTTGATGTGGCTGGGACCAATTTGATTCCTTTCTCTTGCTCAGACTATCAATTAATATTATGTACCTGAATTCTTGAGATTTCTGTCAACAATGTCACACAGCCCTGACTAGTTCAAACCCGCCCCCCAAAGTATGTGAGCACTTTACAAGTAACTTGATAACTTACAGATAACTTGATTCGTATAGAATTTGAAAATCATAATCACCTGATCATTTTATTGGCATTTTCATTTATTATTTAATTGGATTTTTGAAGCTTCAGAGAGGAATTGTTAATTCTGACTGTCCAGATTATCTAGATGCTAATTTTAATTCTAATATTAAAGGCCGATTTTAACCAACTGTTTCCCCCCACCCCAACTCAATGAGAACAGTCCAGGCAGAGACGTTAAGTCATATCTGTGGATCCACCATGCACCCTTCCCACCCACCGCCCTCCCTCCCCCCGCCCTCCCCCAACCCGCCCCCGCCCTTGCCTCCCAATATTTTAATTGACCTATTTGTGTCAGATGCCTGCCTCATGCAAGCGGGATCTTAATTAAAAGGTTATTGTCGGGAGTCCGATGACATCTGCCCCCACTGCAAATTAACTCAAACTTGCGAAAGCTCCGCCAAGTCTCGACACGTTAACAAAACCTAGCGGGATTGGTGGCTGAGAGCACCTGAAACACTGTGAAAAGAGACTCTCAGCTCTAGCTCACTGGATCATGGGACGCTTTTACAGTCTGGCTGGGCAGGAGTGTTTCCAGCTTCCAGACATGATTTGGTCAGGTCTCTCTTATTGTGGGAGCTGTTTCTTTCTTCTGGCTGGAGGAAGAGCTGGAGAAGCAGCAGCAGCTTTAGGTGAGGGGAGCAGCTGCACGCAGGAGGCCATATCCAGCACACGGAGTCTACAGGCCAAGAGTACCCGAGAGGTACCGCATGTAACTGAGGAACCGCGCAGCAGGAGGCTGCGCCTCTCTGCACAGGCGGACGTAGACCTCTGCAACCTGCTGCAGTAAGGCCTGCTGGAATGGGGGAAGAGGATGGCATGCCATGCCAGTGGCCCTCAAAGTCACCGCAACCCTGAGCAGGGTCGGATTACGGGCCTGATGGGCCTGGGGCAAACTGATCCAAATGGGCCGATAGTTATGGTTGCTCCTGTTCATTACATTCTGTATACAATTCTGATTCTGAGTATGAAAATATCGACCAGTATATTCAACAATGAAAGCATATATTCTGTATCAAGTAGGTGTGGTTCTGGTAACATTGCAATACTAGATTCCTATACATACATACAAATAGTAAATATTGTGGGCCCGAAATTCAGTACCGCTGGAAAGCTGGTGCTCCTCCCACCTTTTTGTGGCCATTAGTGCCGACATTTTTTCGTGGCTGGGCCACCCCATATTCAGCTCCAAAAGTGAACAAATGGGTTCCAGCGCTAATGAACCCTTCCAAAGTGGATTTTTCAGCGGTGTGACTGTTTTAATTTGAACGTTATCACCACTGAGAGATTCAGCATGCAGGTAAGGGTTTCTGATGAGCCAGCTGCTCCCTGGCCTTTTCAAAAGGCCGGGATTTGCAGCAAGGCCCTGAGGGGGGAAGGAGGTTGGAAGGATGGCTGGTGTAAGAGGTGCAAGGAGAGCCAAGAGGTTCACTGATATGGAGCTGGAGACACTGATGGTTGGTGTGAAGGACAGAAGAAGAATACTGTTTCCCGACGTGGGGAGACCTGGCAGACCGCCAGTACATAATGCATGGAGGGAGATTGCAGGGGGAGGTGTCAGGTACCTCCATATATGTGAGGACGCACCCTCCCAGGGTGCTGGCCAGTCTGCACCAGGCCCTTCCAGGGTGGTGATGGGTCGACGCCTCCTAGCTCTGGGGCGACAGGGATCCTCCTCCTCCTCCTGCGCCTCCTCTTCCTCCTCCTCAGGTGGTACTGCTGGCTCGACCTCCAGCGGCTGTCCCCTCATGATGGCCAGGTTGTGCAGCATGCAGCAGACCGCGATGATTATGGAGACCCGTTGAGGAAAGTAATGGAAGGTGCCACCAGAGCGGTCCAGGCAGCGGAATCTCTGCCGAAGGATGCCTATGCATGGCTCGAT